>NC_080380.1:23319174-23620340 GCF_014773155.1 Arachis stenosperma | reverse complement strand
AAGATCGGAGCGACAGAATGTTGAGATTTTGGACATCGAATATAGACACTTTAGTAGGAAAATCTATGGAGGTATCCACCATGATAAGGAGAAATATTAACATCATGTGCTTATAAAAAACAAAATGGGTCAGCACGAAGGGGAGTTGGATACCTCCGGGTTCAAATTTTGGTATACAAAAAATGTGATGAATATGAATGGAGTAGGTATTATCGTAGATAAGCAGTGGAAGAAGGACGTAGTGGATGTCAAGAGGGTGGGTGATCGAATCATCTCTATCAAACTTGTAGCGGAAGGAGATATTTTTCATGTGATTAGTGCCCATGCACCGTAAGTGGATTTGGACGAGCAACACAAGATAAGGTTTTGGGAGGATCTAGAGAGTTTGGTCCAAGACATACCTTCAGGAGATAAGATTTTCTTAGGAGGAGATTTAAATGGCTATGTTGGAAGAGAAGTGACTTGATATGGAAGTATTCATGGAGACCATAGTTTCGAGATGGTCAATGCCGAGGGTAAAACTATTTTGGATTTTTTCTTAACCTTTGACATTCTCATCGCAAATACATGTTTTAGAAAGAGAGATGAACATCTTATAACCTATTGGAGTGGCATGACAAGCTCTCAAATTGACTTCTTCTTGTTGAGGAGAGTCAACTGGAAATTTTACATTAATTGTAAAAGTATTATGAGAGAGAGTTTAATAACACAATATAGGATGCTCGTCATAGATTTTCACATTGAGCAAAACTTGAGGAAAATATATCATACACAGAACCTATGAACAAGGTGGTGGTGGATGAAAGGTGAGGAACAAAGAAGCTTCCTAAGACGGGTAGGAGAATAGGAAAAATGGGAGGGAATGGAAGCGCGGAGGAGAGGTGGAGGGAGATGGCAGAAGTTATTAGAAGAATAGCAAAACAAAAAAATTTGGTGAATCTAATCTAGAGGGATAGGACCAATAGATAAGGAGTCCTCGTGCTGGAATGCGCATGTACAAGAAAAGATAAAGGCAAAAAGGAAGTGCTTTAAAGAGTGGTCTTTGTGCCGTAATATAGATAATTGGGAAAAATATAAGACACCTAAGAAAGAGACAAAAGTGGCTGTAAGTGAAGTAAGAACAAGGGCATATGAGGGCCTCTACCAGTCTTTAGGCAAGAAAGAAGGAGAATGCTGAGTTTGGAAAACTTATGTTAGATTAAAATGATGAACAAACATTATTAAAAGTGTTATTAAAATATTAATTAGATGTTTATTAAAATATTTTCAATTATTTGTTTGATGAATTTGGTTTGTGTGCAACAAAGAAAATTAATTTTTCTCTTGGCCTAGTTATTGCAAGTCCAGTTTGACCACTAAACAAGTTTAGCCTAATGCAAATTTATTTCAAATCATGTGGTTGAACTTTAAAGGATAGTAAAATCAATTGGCCCAAGAAACAAATGCAAAGTCCAAGTCAACACTACTTTTGGTCCATCAATATCTTTAATCCAAAATAAAAGAAAAGAAGGAATTGGCCCAAGGTTCTCAAAGCATGCTTCGGTTACTCCATCCCTTGGTAATTGGAACTTGGAATTCAATTTGATTTAATTTCATTCAAAGCTTCCACCGAAAGTTTCTCTCTTCTCTCTCCTCTCTCTTGCTTCGGTCACATCATGTATTCATCCAAAAAAAGAAAGAAGAAAACAGAAGGTTCGGAGATCAGATTTTGAAGAAAGGCAAAAATATCTTTGCCAAATCAAAGTGAAGAAAAGAAGGCTACAAACCGTAGCTACTCTCTCGGTCAAAACACAAAAAAAAGTTTATTTCTTCATTTGTGCTATAACAAGGAACGAAGAAGAAAGCTTCAAGGTCTCAAACATGGAAGAGTGGTGCGTATGTACGCAATCCCCCACACTTTCCATACAGCAGCAGTACCAGCAAGTGCAATGCGTCGTCCAAGTAATACCTGAGCGAGTCAGGCTTGATCCCACGAGGATTGTGGCTTGAAGCAAGTTATGGTTATCTTGCAAATCTTAGTCAAGCGGAATCAGAAGGATTTGGTTTTCATTTATCAAGAGAAACTATTTAATGGAGAATAAAGAAAATACTGATAGGAATAGGGTTGAGAGTCGGAGTTGCTTTACCTTTCTGAATGAACTCTGGTACTACTGTCTTCTTTGCTTGTGAATGATCTTCTTCTATGGCAGGCTGTATGTGATCAACGCCATGGGCCGTGGTCATTGATCTCCTCTGCTACAGATTGAATGCCATTGGCCGTGGTCATCCAATCTGACGAAGGGTAAAGCGCTAGCAAGTCACTCTCCTGGCGATCCTACTCAAAACGCCACAAACAAGGTCGAATCTTCCGAATCAGAGAACGCTGCTTCTTTAGATTCTAGCCTATACCACGGAGACCCTAATCTCCCTAGAAATGGGCTGAACTGGTTTCCCGAGAAGTCCCCAACGAAGTCGTGGATTAACCGTCTGAGAGATGTATAAACATAGCTGTTGGGTCGTGCTTTTCCTTTCGAGTATTGACACGAATCCAAGTAGACGTGAGTGTTTGTCAGGCACGTTCGTCTTAATGTGATGAACAGATCTAATTGGTTAGATCAACCTACTCACCACGATGAAGATCGGGATATACATCTTAGAGATAGATCAAACATGAATCGAAGAAGAAATAGTAGTACTTTTACTAATTCATAGGACTCAACAGGGCTCTTTCCCTCAACCTAAGATGTTTAAAAACTCATATTGAAAGTAAAATACATGAAAAACGAAAATATGGCAGACCTTCATGTGTGAGAGGTGTAAAAGTTCTTTAAATACTAGGTTAATGACTAAGGATTACATAGAAAGGGTAAAACAGTCTATTTAGTGCTAAAATCCACTTTTGGGACCCACTTGGTGAGTGTTTGGGCTTAGCTTTGATGAAATCCACGTGCTTAGACTTCCTTGAGCGTTGAACTTCAGTCCTGGCACCTTTTTGGTCGTTGGACTCCAGCTTGGAATCCCTTTCTAGCGATGGACGCCAGAACTGGTCATATAGCTGGCGTTGGATGCCAGTTTTGGGCCTTCTAATCCGAAGAAAAGTATAAACTATTATATTATTCTGGAAAGCTCTGGAAGTCAGATTTTTATAACCATTAAGAACGCTCCATTTGGACTTATGTAGCTCCAGAAAAGCTCTTCTGAATGCAGGCAGGTCAGATCTGGACAGCATCTGCAGTGCTTTCTCTGTCTCTGAATCAGACTTCTGCTCCAGCTTCTCCATTTCAGCCAAAAAATACCTGAATATTTTGAAAAATACAAAAATTCATAGTAGAATCCAAAAATGTGATTTTAACATGGTGCACGAAATTGTGATCATCAATGGCGCCATCAACATGGTACGCTCAATTGCAATCTCAACTCTTTATCACAACTTCGCACAACTAACCAGCAAGTGCACTGGGTTGTCCAAGTAATAAACCTTACGCGAGTAAGGGTCGATCCCACGGAGATTGTTGGTATGAAGCAAGCTATGGTCACCTTGTAAATCTCAGTCAGGCAGATTCAAATGGTTATGAATGATATATGAATAAAGCATAAAGATAGAGATACTTATGTAATTCACTGGTGAGAATTTCAGATAAGCGTATGGAGATGCTTTGTCCCTTCCGTCTCTCTGCTTTCCTACTGTCTTCATCCAATCCTTCTTACTCCTTTCCATGGCAAGCTGTATGTTGGGCATCACCGTTGTCAGTGGCTACAGTCCCGTCCTCTCAGTGAAAATGTTCAACGCACCCTGTCACGGCACGGCTAATCATATGTCGGTTCTCAATCAGGTTGGAATAGAATCCATTGATTCTTTTGCGTCTGTCACTAATGCCCAGCCTTCAGGAGTTTGAAGCTCGTCACAGTCATTCAATCATTGAATCCTACTCAGAATACCACAGACAAGGTTTAGACCTTCCGGATTCTCTTGAATGCCGCCATCAATTCTAGCTTATACCACGAAGATTCTGATTAAGGAATCCAAGATATAAACATTCAAGCCTTGTTTGCTTGTAGAACGGGAGTGGTTGTCAGGCACGCGTTCATAAGTGAGAATGATGATGAGCGTCACATAATCATCACATTCATCATGTTCATGGGTACGAATGAATATCTTAGAACAAGAATAAGCTGAATTGAATAGAAGAACAATAGTAATTGCATTAATACTCGAGGTACAGCAGAGCTCCACACCTTAATCTATGGTGTGTAGAAACTCCACCGTTGAAAATAAATAAGAACAAGGTCTAGGCATGGCCGTGAGGCCAGCCTCCCAATGATCTAAAGATTCAAAGATCTCAAGATGATCAAAGATCCAAAGATCCAAAGATCCAAAGATGAAAATACAATAGCAAAAGGTCCTATTTGTAGAGAACTAGTAGCCTAGGGTTTACAAAGATGAGTAAATGACATAAAAATCCACTTCCGGGCCCACTTGGTGTGTGCTTGGGCTGAGCATTGAAGCTTTCATGTGTAGAGACTTCTCTTGGAGTTAAACGCCAGCTTTTGTGCCAGTTTGGGCGTTTAACTCCCATTCTTGTGCCAGTTCCGGCGTTTAACGCCGGGCAGTTTTGAGCTGATTTGGAACGCCGATTTGGGCCATCAAATCTCCGGCAAAGTATGGACTATTATATATTGCTGGAAAGCCCAGGATGTCTACTTTCCAATGCAGTTGAGAGCGCGCCAATTGGGCTTATGTAGCTCTAGAAAATCCACTTCGAGTGCAGAGAGGTCAGAATCCAACAGCATCTGCAGTCCTTTTCAGCCTCTGAATCAGATTTTTGCTCAGGTCCCTCAATTTCAGCCAGAAAATACCTGAAATCATAGAAAAACACACAAACTCATAGTAAAGTCCAGAAAAGTGAATTTTAACTAAAAACTAATAAAAATATACTAAAAACAATGCCAAAAAGCGTATAAATTATCCGCTCATCACAACACCAAACTTAAATTGTTGCTTGTCCCCAAGCAACTGAAAATCAAATAAGATAAAAGAAGAGAATATGCAATGAATTCCAAAAACATCTATGAAGATCAGTATTAATTAGATGAGTGGGGCTTTTAGCTTTTTGCCTCTGAACAGTTTTGGCATCTCACTCTATCCTTTGAAATTCAGAATGATTGGCTTCTATAGGAACTCAGAATCCAGATAGTGTTATTGATTCTCCTAGTTAAGTATGATGATTCTTGAATACAGCTACTTTATGAGTCTTGGCCGTGGCCCAAAGCACTCTGTCTTCCAGTATTACCACCGGATACATACATGCCACAGACACATAATTGGGTGAACCTTTTCAGATTGTGACTCAGCTTTGCTAGAGTCCCCAATTAGAGGTGTCCAGGGTTCTTAAGCACACTCTTTTTGCCTTGGATCACAACTTTATTTCTTTCTTTTTTTCTTTTCGGTTTTTTTTCGTTTTTCTCTATCTTTTTTTTTGTATTCACTGCTTTTTCTTGCTTCAAGAATCATTTTTATGATTTTTCAGATCCTCAGTAACATGTCTCCTTTTTCATCATTCTTTCAAGAGCCAACCATTCATGAACAACAAATTCAAAAGACATATGCACTGTTTAAGCATACATTCAGAAAACAAAAGTATTGCCACCACATCAAAATAATTAATTTGTTATAAAATTCAGAATTCATGCAATTCTTCTCTTTTTGAATTAAGAACATTTTTTTTTTCAAGAAAGGTGATGGATTCATAGGACATTCATAACTTTAAGGCATAGACACTAAGACACTAATGATCATAAGACACAAACATAGATAAACATAAGCATTAAAATTCGAAAAACAGGAAAATAAAGAACAAGGAAATTAAAGAACGGGTCCACCTTAGTGATGGCGGCTTGTTCTTCCTCTTGAAGATCTTATGGAGTGCTTGAGCTCCTCAATGTCTCTTCCTTGCCTTTGTTGTTCCTCTCTCATGATTCTTTGATCTTCTCTAATTTCATGGAGGAGGATGGAATGTTCTTGGTGCTCCACCCTTAGTTGTCCCATGTTGGAACTCAATTCTCCTAGGGAGGTGTTGATTTGCTCCCAATAGTTTTGTAGAAGAAAGTGCATCCCTTGAGGTATCTCAGGGATTTCATGATGAGTGGGATCTCTTGTTTGCTCCATCCTTTTCTTAGTGATGGGCTTGTCCTCATCAATGAGGGTGTCTCCCTCTATGTCAATTCCAACTGAATAACAGAGGTGACAAATGAGATGAGGAAAGGCTAACCTTGCCAAGGTAGAGGACTTGTCCGCCACCTTATAAAGTTCTTGGGCTATAACCTCATGAACTTCTACTTCCTCTTTTTCGGATCTCATGTCGGATCTCCGGATATTCACTCTTTTTGAGTTTGAAAGGGACCTCGGGGATCACCTTCTTCATGGCCACAACTTCATAGAAGTGGTCTTGATGTACCCTTGAGATGAATCTCTCCATCTCCCATGACTCGGAGGTGGAAGCTTTTGCCTTCCATTTCCTCTTTCTAGAGGTTTTTCCGGCCTTGGATGCCATAAATGGTTATGGAAAAAAAAAAAGCAATGCTTTTACCACACCAAACTTAGAAGGTTTGCTCATCCTCGAGCAAAAGAAGGAAGAAGAGAGTAGAAGAAGAAGAAATAGAGGAGATGGAGATGGCTTTGTGGTTCGGCCAAAGGGGGAGAAGTAGTGTTTAGGTGATTGGTGAATGGGTGAAGAAGAAGAGAGAGGGTGGTGGAGTAGGTGGGGATCCTGTGGGGTCCACAGATCCTGAGGTGTCAAGAAAAATTCATCCCTGCACCAAGTGGCGAGCAAAAATGCTCTTCATGCCAATTTTGGCGTTAAACGCCGGGCTGGTGCCCATTTCTGGCGTTTAACGCCAACTTCTTGCCCTTTCCTGGCGTTTAACGCCAGTCTGGTGCCCCTTTCTGGCGTTAAACGCCCAGAATGGTGCCAGACTGGGCGTTAAACGCCTATTTGCTGCCCTTACTGGCGTTTAAACGCCAGCAAGATCTTCCTCCAGGGTGTGCTGTTTTTCTTTCTGTTTTTCATTTTGTTTTTGCTTTTTCAATTGATTTTGTGACTTCCCATGATCATCAACCTACAGAAAACATAAAATAACAAAGGAAAATAGATAAATATAACATTGGGTTACCTCCCAACAAGCGCTTCTTTAATGTCAGTAGCTTGACAGAGGGCTCTCATGGAGCCTCACAGATACTCAAAGCAATGTTGGAACCTCCCAACACCAAACTTAGAGTTTGAATGTGGGGGTTCAACACCAAACTTAGAGTTTGACTGTGGGGGCTCTGTTTGACTATGTTTTGAGAGAAGCTCTTCATGCTTCCTCTCCATGGTAACAGAGGAATATCCTTGAGCCTTAAACACAAAGGATTCTTCATTCACTTGAATGATCAATTCTCCTCTGTCCACATCAATCACAGCCTTTGTTGTGGCTAGGAAGGGTCTGCCAAGGATGATGGATTCATCCATGCACTTCCCAGTCTCTAGGACTATGAAATCAGCAGGGATGTAATGGTCTTCAATCTTTACCAGAACATCCTCTACAAGCCCATAAGCTTGTTTTCTTGAATTGTCTGCCATCTCTAGTGAGACTCTTGCAGCTTGCACCTCAAAGATCCCTAGCTTCTCCATTACAGAGAGAGGCATGAGGTTTATACTTGACCCTAGGTCACACAGAGCCTTCTTAAAGGTCATGGTGCCTATGGTACAAGGTATTGAGAACTTCCCAGGATCCTGTCTCTTTTGAGGTAATCTCTGCCTAGACAAGTCATCCAGTTCTTTGGTGAGCAAAAGGGGTTCATCCTCCCAAGTCTCATTACCAAATAACTTGTCATTTAGCTTCATGATTGCTTCAAGGTACTTGGCAACTTGCTCTTCAGTGACATACTCATCCTCTTCAGAGGAAGAATACTCATCAGAGCTTATGAATGGCAGAAGTAAATCCAATAGAATCTCTATGGTCTCAGTGTGAGCCTCAGATTCCCATGGTTCCTCATTAGGGAACTCATTGGAGGCCAGTGGACGTCCATTGAGGTCTTCCTCAGTGGCGTTCACTGCCTCTTCCTCCTCTCCTAGTTCGGCCATGTGGATCATGTTAATGGCCTTGCATTCTCCTTTTGGATTCTCTTCTGTGTTGCTTGGAAGAGTACTAGGAGGAAGTTCAGTAACTTTCTTACTCAGCTGTCCCACTTGTGCCTCCAAATTCCTAATGGAGGACCTTGTTTCAGTCATGAAACTTTGATTGGTTTTGATTAGATCAGAGACCATGGTTGCTAAGTCAGAGTGGTTCTGTTTAAAATTCTCTGTCTGTTGCTGAGAAGATGATGGAAAAGGCTTGGCATTGCTAAACCTGTTTCTTCCACCATTATTGTTGTTGAAACCTTGTTGAGGTCTCTGTTGATCCTTCCATGAGAGATTTGGATGATTTCTCTATGAAGAATTATAGGTGTTTCCATAGGGTTCTCCCATGTAATTCACCTCTTCCATTGAAGGGTTCTCAGGATCATAAGCTTCTTCTTCAGATGAAGCGTTCTTAGTACTACCTGGTGCAGCTTGCATTCCAGAAAGACTTTGAGAAATCAAATTGAATTGTTGAGTCAATATTTTGTTCTGAGCCAATATGGCATTCAGAGTATCAATCTCAAGAACTCCTTTCTTCTGATTCGTCCCATTGTTCACAGGATTCCTTTCAGAAGTGTACATGAATTGGTTATTTGCAACCATTTCAATGAGCTCTTAAGCTTCTGTAGGCATCTTCTTCAGATGAAGAGATCCTCCAGCAGAACTATCCAATGACATCTTGGACAGTTCAGACAGACCATCATAGAAGATACCTATGATGCTCCATTCAGAAAGCATGTCAAAGGGACACTTTCTGATCAATTGTTTGTATCTTTCCCAAGCTTCATAGAAGGATTCTCCTTCCTTCTGTCTGAAGGTTTGGACTTCCACTCTAAGCTTACTCAATTTTTGAGGTGGAAAGAACTTTGCCTAGAAGGCATTGACTAGCTTTTCCCAAGAGTTCAGGCTTTCTTTAGGTTGTGAATCCAACCATATCCTAGCTCTGTCTCTTACAGCAAAAGGGAATAGCATAAGTCTGTAGACCTCGGGGTCAACCCCATTGGTCTTGACAGTGTCACAGATTTGCAAGAATTTAGCTAAAAACTGATGAGGATCTTCCAATGGAAGTCCATGGAACTTGCAGTTCTGTTGCATTAGAGAAACTAATTAAGGCTTAAGCTCAAAGTTGTTTTCTCCAATGGCAGGGATAGAGGTGCTTCTCCCATAGAAGTCGGGAGTAGGTGCAGTAAAGTCACCCAGCACCTTCCTTGCATTGTTGGCATTGTTGTTGTTTTTGGCTGCATGTCTTCTTCTTTGAAGATTTCCGTTAGATCCTCTATAGAGAGTTGTGCCTTAGCTTCTCTTAGCCTTCGCTTCAAGGTCCTTTCAGGTTCAGGGTCAGCCTCAACAAGAATGCTTTTATCTTTACTCCTGCTCATATGAAAGAGAAGAGAACAAGAAAATATGGAATCCTCTATGTCACAGTATAGAGATTCTTTGAGATGTCAGAGGAAAAGAAAAATAGAAGGAAGAGGTAGAAAATTCGAACTTATCAAGGAAAGATGGAGTTCGAATTTGTGCATTGAGGAGTAGTGTTAGTCCATAAATAGAAGGATGTGAGAAGAGGGGAAGAAATTTTTGAAAATAAATTAAGAAGATTTTTAAAAACATTTTGAAAAAATACTAATTGATTTTTGAAAACTTAAGAGTGGAAAAGAAATCAAGTGATTTTTGAAAAAGATTTTGAAATTAGAAATTTAAAAAGATATGATTGAAAACTATTTTGAAAAAGATGTGATTAAGAAGATATGATTGAAAAGTTATGGTTTTAAAAAGATGTGATTGAGAAGATATGATTTGAAAAACAATTTAAAAAGATTTGATTTTGAAAATCAATGACTTGGCTAGCAAGAAAAGATATGATTCAGACATTAAACCTTTCTCAACAGAAAAGGTAACATACTTGAAATGTTGAATCAAATCATTAATTGTTAGCAAGTATTTTTGAAAATGGAAAGAAATTGATTTTGAAAACATATGATTGAGAAGATATGATTTGAAAAAGATTTGATTTTGAAAAATTTTGAAAACTTGAAAAAAATTTGAATTAAAAACAAAATCCTCCCTCTTGTGCCATCCTGGCGTTAAATGCCCAGAATGGTGCACATTCTGGTGTTTAACGCCCAAAACACTACCCTTTTGGGCGTTAAACGCCCAGCCAGGCACCCTGGCTGGCGTTTAAACGCCAGTTTGCCTTCCTCACTGGGCGTTTTGAACGCCCAGCTTTTTCTGTGTAATTTCTCTGCTGTATGTTCTGAATATTCAATTCTCTGTATTATTGACTTGAAAAGACACAAATAAATTTTTTTTTGGATTTTTAATAATGAGGAATAATCAAAATGCAACTAAAATCAAATAAACAATGCATGCAAGACACCAAACTTAGCAGTTTGTATACTACTGACACTAACAAAATGAGAATGCATATGAGAAACAACAAAACACTCAAGTCAAGAGAATTTAAAGATCAGAGCAAAGAAATCATCAAGAACAACTTGAAGATCAATGAAGACACATGCATGAATTCGAAAATGCAGGAAGAAAAGAAACGTGCAATTGACAACAAACTTAAAATGAGACACTAGACTCAACAAGAAACATAAAATATTTTTTTGGTTTTTATGATTTTGAAAATTTTTTTTGTGCTTTTTCGAAAATTAAGTGGAAAAGAAAATAAAGGTATCAAAATTCTTAATGAGAATTCCAGAAATCATGCAATGTTAGTCTAAAGCTTCAGTCTAAAGAAATTAGACATGGCTAGCCAAGCTTCAGCAGGACATTGCATTCAAGAGCTAAATTGATGAGAATCAATCAGCTTTGGTGATGATAAGAACATCCCCTTGAAACACTAGAATTCATTCTTAAGAACTCTGAAGAAAAATACCTAATCTAAGCAACAAGATGAACCGTCAGTTGTCCAAACTCAAACAATCCCCGGCAACGGCGCCAAAAACTTGGTGCAAGAAATTGTGATCATCAATGGCGCCATCAACATGGTACGCTCAATTGCAATCTCAACTCTTTATCACAACTTCACACAACTAACCAGCAAGTGCACTGGGTCGTCCAAGTAATAAACCTTACGCGAGTAAGGGTCGATCCCACGGAGATTATTGGTATGAAGCAAGCTATGGTCATCTTGTAAATCTCAGTCAGGCAGATTCAAATGGTTATGAATGATATATGAATAAAGCATAAAGATAGAGATACTTATGTAATTCATTGGTGAGAATTTCAGATAAGCGTACGGAGATGCTTTGTCCCTTCCGTCTCTCTGCTTTCCTACTGTCTTCATCCAATCCTTCTTACTCATTTCCATGGCAAGCTGTATGTTGGGCATCACCGTTGTCAGTGGCTACAGTCCCGTCCTCTCAGTGAAAATGTTCAACGCACCCTGTCACGGCACGGCTAATCATCTGTCGATTCTCAATCAGGTTGGAATAGAATCCATTGATTCTTTTGCGTCTGTCACTAACGCCCAGCCTTCAGGAGTTTGAAGCTCGTCACAGTCATTCAATCATTGAATCCTACTCAGAATACCACAGACAAGGTTTAGACCTTCCAGATTCTCTTGAATGCCGCCATCAATTCTAGCTTATACCACGAAGATTCTGATTAAGGAATCCAAGATATAAACATTCAAGCCTTGTTTGCTTGTAGAACGGGAGTGGTTGTCAGGCACGCGTTCATAAGTGAGAATGATGATGAGCGTCACATAATCATCACATTCATCATGTTCATGGGTACGAATGAATATCTTAGAACAAGAATAAGCTGAATTGAATAGAAGAACAATAGTAATTGCATTAATACTCGAGGTACAGCAGAGCTCCACACCTTAATCTATGGTGTGTAGAAACTCCACCGTTGAAAATACATAAGAACAAGGTCTAGGCATGGCCGTGAGGCCAGCCTCCCAATGATCTAAAGATTCAAAGATCTCAAGATGATCAAAGATCCAAAGATCCAAAGATCTAAAGATGAAAATACAATAGCAAAAGGTCTTATTTGTAGAAAACTAGTAGCCTAGGGTTTACAAAGATGAGTAAATGACATAAAAATCCACTTCCGGGCCCACTTGGTGTGTGCTTGGGCTGAGCATTGAAGCTTTCATGTGTAGAGACTTCTCTTGGAGTTAAACGCCAGCTTTTGTGCCAGTTTGGGCGTTTAACTCCCATTCTTGTGCCAGTTCCGGCATTTAACGCCGGGCAGTTTTGAGCTGATTTGGAACGCCAGTTTGGGCCATCAAATATCGGGCAAAGTATGGACTATTATAGATTGTTGGAAAGCCCAGATGTCTACTTTCCAACGCAGTTGAGAGCGCGCCAATTGGGCTTCTGTAGCTCCAGAAAATCCACTTCGAGTGCAGGGAGGTCAGAATCCAACAGCATCTGCAGTCCTTTTCAGCCTCTGAATCAGATTTTTGCTCAGGTCTCTCAATTTCAGCCAGAAAATACCTGAAATCACAGAAAAACACACAAACTCATAGTAAAGTCCAGAAAAGTGAATTTTAACTAAAAACTAATAAAAATATATTAAAAACTAACTAAAACATACTAAAAACATACTAAAAACAATGCCAAAAAGCGTATAAATTATCCGCTCATCACAACACTAAAACCTATAAAAACTTAATAAAAACTAAATAAAAACTACTAAAAACTATATGAAAGTGATGTCAAAAAGCGTATAAAATATCCGCTCATCATAACACCAAACTTAAACCGTTGCTTGTCCTTAAGCAACTAAAAACATAGTAGGATAAAAAGAAAATTAAGATACAATAAATTTCTAAGTTTCTAATGAAGCTTAGTTACAATCAGATGAGCGGGACTTAGTAGATTTTTGCTTCTGAATAGTTTTGGCATCTCACTATCCGTTGAAAACTCAGAATGGTTGGCATCTTTAGGAACTTCGAATCCAGATGATATTATTGACCCTCCTAGTTAAGCTTATTTTGATTCTTGAACACAGCTTTCTGAGTCTTGGCCGTGACCCTAAACACTCTGTTTTTCAGTATTACCACCGAATACATTCATGCCACAGACACTTTAACTGGGTAAACTTTTTCAGATTTTGACTCAGGTTTGCTAGAGTCCCCAGATAGAGGTGTCCAGAGTTCTTAAGCACGCTTTTTTTCCTTTGGATCACGACTTTAACCGCTCAGTCTCAAGCTTTTCACTTGACACCTTTATGCCACAAGCACATGGTTAGGGACAGCTTGTTTGAGCCGCTTAGGCCAGAATTTTATTCCTTTGGGCCCTTCTAACCACTGATACTCAAAGCCATGGGCTTTTTTTACTCGTGCCTTTTGGTTTAAAGGGTTATTGGCTTTTTTTGCTTGCTTTTTATTTTTTTCTTTCTTTTTTTTTCTTTTTCTTTTCGCCATTTTTTTTGCATGCAAGCTTTTTCTTTCTTTTTGCTGCTTTTTCTTGCTTCAAGAATCAGTTTTCAGATTTTTTAGATTATCAATAATATTTTTCTTTTTTCCTTATTCTTTCAAGAGCCAATATTCTTAAAGTTACAACTTCAAATATGCACTGTTTAATCATACATTCAGAAAGCAAAAGCAAATGACACCACATCAACATAATTAAACTACTCTTATTTTAAAATTGAAACTCATGCATCTCTCAATTCTTTTCAAAAAAATTTATTTTAAGCAAGGTGAGAGATATATGGAATATTTTACAACCTTAAGACATCAATGCAAATGATTGATAAACGATGATTTTTGGTTGAAATTGAATTGATTTCATCATATAAACTTGCACTTATTCCCTTAAATAGCATGCTTTTAAGCTTTCCTCCTAAATTGTGCCTTATTATGAAAACATTCTCTTTTATGCCTAATTCGATCAATTCTTATCCCATTTGCCTTTCATTCGATACCTTGATGTTGTTTGTGAGTGATTTCAGATGTATAAGGTAGGAATGGCTTGGAGAGGATGGAAGAGTAGCATGCAAAGGGGAGGAAGCATGAAGAATCAAAGGAGAAGAGCAAAGCAATCTGTGCGTACGTACAGACCTGCGTGCGTACGCATAGGCATCAAAGCAGAGCAAAGCATGCGCATGAGCAGCATCATACGCATCGAACAACCATCCAGAGCATCGCCTAGTGTGCATGCGTACAGCCTCTTGTGCGTGCGCACTAACAGAGATTTTGGCAGAGTGTGCGTGCGCACACGTCTGTGTGTACACACAGGTACCCGCACATGCATAAAAATTTCACGTGACTCGCGATTTTGATGGATTTGAGGCCTAATTCTGAAGCCAATAGCTTATAATGAAAGGGAAAACCATAGCATAACATTAGGATAGTTTTAGGAGTAGAGGTAGAAAGTTTTGTAGTTAGTTTTTCTCTAAGTTTCCTCTCAACTACATTAGGATTTATATTAGGATTTTACATTCAAGTGCCATTTCCATTTTTTATCTTTGATTTCGCTAGTCTCCATTGTAAGTATTTCTTAATTACTACTCTTTATAGTTATATTTTCACACTCTTTCTTGTAATTGAAGTCATGGTTCAATTATATCTACTTTTTGTAATTTTAATTTTTTGTTGATGTTTTGATGATTGATGATTGTTATATGCTTGTTTGAGTTTGTATTGTTGATTTTGATCATTTGTTGCTCATAGTTTTAAGCATTTTCTCATTTTCCCCATGTTTAGTGCTTTTGCCAACCAAGTGTTTGACAAAATGTCAATTTTGAATATGGGCTAATTTTCTATCTCTTGGCTTGGGAAAAATGAGCAATTGGGTTCCTTAAGTTGGAATGTCCAACATTTAGTGGCGATTCTTGGATTGTTAATTGTTCTTGTTCCCACTAACACTAATTTGTTGCTAAGGTAATTAGCAAGCAAGTTAGGTGGTGCACGAAATCTTAATCTCAATATCAAAATCAAAATTTCTTATGATCTCGTACCACTAACCAGCAAGTGCACTGGGTCGTCCAAGTAATACCTTACGTGAGTAAGGGTCGATCCCACGGAGATTATTGGTTTGAAGCAAGCTATATTTATTTTATTAATCTTAGTCAGGATGCCAACAACAGTGTTTTTCAAGTTTAGTGAAGAAAGGGAAAAGGGCATAAAATAAATACTTGTTACGCAGTAATGAAGAATATGTTGGGGTTTTGGAGATGCTTTGTCCTTTGAACTTCAACTCTTCCTTGAAATCCTTTAACACACTCAAGGTTCCTTCCATGGCAAGCTCTATGTAGGGTGTCACCGTTGTCAATGGCTACTTCCCATCCTCTCAGTGAAAATGGTCCAAATGCTCTGTCACAGCACGGCTAATCATCTGTCGGTTCTCAATCAGGTTGGAATAGAATCCATTGATTCTTTTGCGTCTATCATTAACGCCCAGCCTTCAGGAGTTTGAAGCTCGTCACGGTCATTCAATCCCAGAATCCTACTCGGAATACCACAGACAAGGTTTAGACTTTCCGGATTCTCATGAATGCCGCCATCAATCCGGCTTATACCACGAAGATTCTGATTAAGGAATCTAAGAGATACTCATTCAATCTGATGTAGAACAGAGGTGGTTGTCAGTCACACGTTCATGGATTGAGGAAGGTGATGAGTGTCACGGATCATCACCTTCTCCATAATTAAGCGCGAATGAACATCTTAGATAAGAACAAGCGTGTTTGAATGGAAAATAAAGGAATTGTATTAATTCATCGAGACGCTGCAGAGCTCCTCACCCCCAACAATGGAGTTTAGAGACTCATGCCATCAAAAAGTATGTAATTCAGATCTGAAAATGTCATGAGGTACAAAAGAATTCTCTAAAAGTTGTTTAAATAGTAAACTAGTAACCTAGGTTTACAGAATATGAGTAAACTAAGATAATTGGTGCAGAAATCCACTTCTGGGGCCCACTTGGTGTGTGCTGGGGCTGAGACTAAAGCTATCCATGAGTAGAGGCTTTTCTTGGAGTTAAACTCCAAGTTATGACGTGTTTTGGGCGTTCAACTCCGGATCATGACGTGTTTCTGGCTTTTAACTCCAGACAGCAGCATGTACTTGGCGTTCAACGCCAAGTTACGTCGTCTATCTTCGCGCAAAGTATGGACTATTATATATTTCTGGAAAGCCCTGGATGTCTACTTTCTAACGCCGTTGAGATCGCGCCAATTGGACTCATGTAGCTCCAGAAAATCCATTTCGAGTGCAGGGAGGTCAGGATCCAACAGCATCAGCAGTCCTTTTTCAGCCTAAGTCAGATTTTTGCTCAGCTTCCTCAATTTCAGCCAGAAAATATCTGAAATCACAGAAAAATACACACACTCATAGTAAAGTCCAGAAATATGATTTTTGCCTAAAAACTAATAACATTTAACTAAAAACTAATTAAAACATGCTAAAATCTACATGAAATTACCCCCAAAAAGCGTATAAAATATCCGCTCATCACAACACCAAACTTAAACTGTTGCTTGTCCTCAAGCAACTAGATAAATAAAATAGGATGAAAGAAATTAAGAAGTAATAATATCTAAGAGTTTTAAATGGAGCTCAGATTCTTTTTAGATGAGCGGGGCTTGTGGCTTTTTGTTTCTGAACAGTTTTGGCATCTCCCTTTATCCTTTGAATTTCAGAATGATTGGCATCCATAGGAACTCAGAATTCAGATAGTATTATTGATTCTCCTAGTGTAGTATGTTGATTCTTGAACACAGTTATTTTATGAGTCTTGGCCGTGGCCCTAAGCACTTTGTTTTCCAGTATTACCACCAGATACATAAATGCCACAGACACATGACTAGGTGAACCTTTTTCAGATTGTGACTCAGCTTTGCTAGAGTCCCCAGTCAGAGGTGTCCAGAGCTCTTGAGCACACTCTGTTTGCCTTGGATCACGACTTTAACCACTCAGTCTCAAGTTTGTAACTTGGACTTGCATGCCTGGTGCACGAAATTGCAATAACACTTTTGCAATCCCGCACAACTAACCAGCAAGTGCACTGGGTCGTCCAAGTAATACCTTGCGTGAGCAAGGGTCGATCCCACGGAGATTGTCGGCTTGAAGCAAGCTATGGTTATCTTGTAAATCTTAGTCAGGATATCAGAAATTATCAGGATTGATTGTGAAAAGCGAAAGAACATGAAATGGTTACTTGTTCAGCAGTAATGGAGAATAGGTTGAGGTTTTGGAGATGCTCCATCTTCTGAATCTCTGCTTTCCTACTGTCATCTTCATCAAACACGCAAGACTCCTTCCATGGCAAGCTGTATGTAGGGTTTCACCATTGTCAGTGGCTACCTCCCATCCTCTCAGTGAAAATACGTCCCGATGCTCTGTCACAGCATGGCTAATCATCTGTCGGTTCTCGTTCAGGCCGGAATAGAATCCAGTGATTCTTTTGCGTCTGTCACTAACGCCCCGCCTTCAGGAGTTTGAAGCACGTCACAGTCGTTCAATCATTGAATCCTACTCAGAATACCACAGACAAGGTTTAGACCTTCCGGATTCTGTTGAATGCCGCCATCAGTTCTAGCTTATACCACGAAGATTACGGTTAAAGAACCCAAGAGATATCTACTTAATCTAAAATAGAACGGAGGTGGTTGTCAAGCACACGTTCATAGTTGAGAACATGATGAGTGTCACGGATCATCACATTCATCCGGGTTAAGAGCAAGTGATATCTTAGAATGGAAGCAAGCATGATTGAATAAGAAACAGTAGTAATTGCATTAATCCATCAAGACACAGCAGAGCTCCTCACCCCCAACCATGGGGTTTAGAGACTCATGCTGTGGAAGGTACACAAAGAAACGTGTAAAAATGTCATGAGGTCATAAGGTACTGATACAATGTCCAAAAGATCCTATTAATAGTAAACTAGTATCCTAAGGTTTACAGAAATGAGTAAATGACAGAAAAATCCACTTCCGGGCCCACTTGGTGTGTGCTTGGGCTGAGCAATGAAACATTTTCGTGTAGAGACCTTTTCTGGAGTTAAACGCCAGCTTTCATGCCAGTTTGGGCGTTTAACTCCAAGTTTTATTCCAGTTCCGGCGTTTAACGCTGGAATTTCTGAGGCCGGATTGCTACGCAGGTTTGGGCCATCAAATCTTGGGCAAAGTATGAACTATTATATATTGCTGGAAAGCCCAGAATGTCTACTTTCCAACGCCGTTGAGAGCGCGCCAATTGGGCTTCTGTAGCTCCAGAAAATCCACTTCGAGTGCAGGGAGGTCAGAATCCAACAGCATCCGCAGTCTTTTTCAGTCTCTGGATCAGATTTTTGCTCAGAACCTTCAATTTCAGTCAGAAAATACCTGAAATCACAGAAAAACACACAAACTCATAGTAAAGTCCAGAAAAGTGAATTTTAACTAAAAACTAATAAAAATATATTAAAAACTAACTAAAAGATACTAAAAACATACTAAAAACAATGCCAAAAAGTGTACAAATTATCCGCTCATCACAACACCAAACTTAAATTGTTGCTTGTCCCCAAGCAACTGAAAATCAAAATAGGATAAAAAGAAGAGAATATACTAAAGACTCCAAAATATCAAAGAAACATAGTTCCAATTAGATGAGCGGGACTAGTAGCTTTTTGCCTCCGAACAGTTTTGGCATCTCACTCTATCCTTTGAAGTTCAGAATGATTGGCATCTATGAGAACTCAGAACTCAGATAGTGTTATTGATTCTCCTAGTTAAGTATAATGATTCTTGAACATAGCTAGTGTATGAGTCTTGGCTGTGGCCCAAAGCACTCTGTCTTCCAGTATTACCACCGGATATATACATGCCACAGACACATAATTGGGTGAACCTTTTTAGATTGTGACTCAGCTTTGCTAAAGTCCCCAATTAGAGGTGTCCAGGGTTCTTAAGCACACTCTTGTTGCTTTGGATCACAACTTTATTTCTTTCTTTTTCTCTTTTTCTTCTCTTTTTTTTTCGAAAAATATTTTTTTTTTGTATTCACTGCTTTTTCTTGCTTCAAGAATCAATTTAATGATTTTTCAGATCCTCAATAACAGTTCTCTTTCTCCTCATTCTTTCAAGAGCCAACAAATTTAACATTCTTAAAAACAACAAATTCAAAAGACATATGCACTGTTCAAGCATTCATTCAGAAAACAAAAAGTATTGTCACCACATCAAACTAATTCAACTAGTTTCAGAGATAAATTTCAAAATCCTGTACTTCTTGTTCTTTTGTGATTAAAGCATTTTTTTTAAGAGAGGTGATGGATTCATAGGACATTCATAACTTTAAGGCATAAACTTTAATTTTTATTAATTATGAATTACGAACAAGACTCAAAACTAAATATAAGATTAAACTAGAAAATAAAAATAGAGAACAAAATAAAATAAAAAAAATGCAAAAACATAGGCTCCTAATGATAGAGGTTTTCACAGAGTTAGGACTCAACAACCTTGATTTTGAGAAGTGGATGCTCCCTCAGCTTGAGAGGAGAGCTTTTGGCATTTCAATTCTTGGATTTCACGCCCCTGCTTCTCTTGTTCCTTCAGCAATTTGCAGATCATGCAGTTCTGATTCTGCTGTTCTTCCTTCAGTTGCTCTATAGTCTCTTGTAACTTGTTAATGGATGCTTCTAGGCTGGCCCAGTAGCCAATTTTAGGGAATTCAGGGAGGAACTCATGCGCCCTCCTCTTGATAGAGTTGTCTTGCACTTGTCCTTCCATTGACTTCTTGGTGATTGGATGTTCAATGGGTATGAATTCATCTACTCTCACCATCCTCCTATTAAAGGAGTCAGGATCATCTTGCAGTTGAGGCAACTTGAAGATTTCTCTAATTTTGTCCAGATGAAAGTACATAACTTTCCCTCTGACCATGGTTCTGTAGGTATGGTAAGCAGTTCCAGTCATTCTCTGCTTATCTGTTAGCCACAGATTTGAGTAGAATTTCTGAACCATGTTCCTTCCAACCTTTGTCTCAGGATTGGTTAGAACTTCCCATCCTCTGTTTCGAATTTGCTCTTGGATCCCCGGATATTCATCTTCTTTCAGATCAAATTTTACTTCCGGGATCACTGACCTCAGACCCATTATTTTGTGATAATGGTCTTCATGTTCTTTGGTTAAGAACTTCTCTTGATTCCAAAGATTCTTTGGATTATTCTCTTTCTTGCCTCTTAAATTGGTTTGTTTTCCCTTAGGAGCCATGATCTTGATAAATCTTGGCTTAGTGATCACGGAAAAGCACACCAAACTTAGAGGTTTGCTTGTCCTCAAGCAAAAGAAAGGAAAGAAGAGAGAGAGAAAGAGGAAATTCGAATGGTGTGGTGGAGTAATAGGGACAAACGTGTTTTTATAAGGTGGGGAGGAAGAGATTTTCGAAAAAAAAGAAAAATTGAAAGAAGATTTGAGAAGATATGGAAAGAAATTGAGAAAAGGGTGAGTTTTTGAAGAAGATTTGGGATTAATTTGAAATAGATTTGAAGAATGGTTTTGATTTGTGAAGATTTGAAAGTGAATTATGAAAGGTTGAAGTGCATTTATGTAGAAGAGTACGGGTAAAAAGAGGAAAGTTTGAAAAAAAAATTGAGTTGAAAACAAAAATGTGGTCCCCCCACCTTTCTGGCGTTAAACGCCCAGAATGGCACCCATTCTGGCGTTTAACGCCCATTTGCTACCCCTTTTGGGCGTTTAACGCCCAGCCAGGTGCCCTGGCTGGCGTTAAACGCCAGAAATCCTTTAGCACTGGGCGTTTTTCTGAACGCCCAGGATGCTGCACACCTGGCGTTAAACGCCCAGAATGGTGCCCATTCTGGCGTTTAACGCCCAGAATGGTACCCATTCTGGCGTTTAACGCCCAAAATGCCCCTTACTGGCATTTTTTCGCCAGTAAGCTCTTTTTCTCTGTTTTTTGAACTGAATCCTTCTGTAACTCTGTGAATTCCTTCATTTTTGATACTTGCCTCTGTAAGAACTAATCATATACCTTCCTAATGACTGGGTTGCCTCCCAGCAAGCGCTTCTTTACTGTCTTTAGCTGGACTTCTGCTAAGAATCACTCAAGTCTCAGTTTTGAGCATTCCTGCTCAAAATTTCCTTCAAGATAGTGCTTGATTCTCTGTCCATTAACAATGAACTTCTTGTCAGAATCAATATCCTGAAGCTCAACATATCCATATGGTGACACTCCTGTAATCACATACGGACCCCTCCACCGGGATTTGAGTTTTCCTGGAAACAATTTGAGCCTGGAGTTGAAGAGCAGGACTTTTTGTCCTGGCTCAAAGACTCTGGTTGACAATCTCTTGTCATGCCACTTCTTTGCCTTTTCCTTATAGATTTTTGCATTTTCAAAGGCATTGAGTCTGAACTCCTCTAGCTCATTTAACTGGAGCAATCTTTTTTCACCAGCTAATTGAGCATCCATGTTTAGGAATCTGGTTGCCCAGTAGGCTTTATGTTCCAGTTCCACAGGCAAATGACAGGCCTTCCCATACACCAGTTGGTATGGAGAAGTTCCTATAGGAGTCTTGAATGCTGTTCTGTATGCCCACAGAGCATCATCCAAGCTCTTTGCCCAATCCTTTCTTCGGGCCATCACAGTCCGTTCCAGGATTCTTTTTAGCTCTCTGTTAGAAACCTCAGCTTGCCCATTTATCTGTGGATGATACGGAGTTGCCACTTTATGGCTAATTCCATATCTAACCATAGCAGAGTATAGCTGTTTATTGCAGAAATGAGTGCCCCCGTCACTGATTAGCACTCTGGGAACGCCAAATCTGCTGAAAATGTGTTTCTGGAGGAATTTTAGCACGGTCTTGGTATCATTAGTGGGTGTAGCAATTGCTTCTACCCACTTAGATACATAGTCCACTGCCACCAGAATGTAAGTGTTTGAGTATGATGGTGGGAATGGCCCCATGAAGTCAATTCCCCATACATCAAACAATTCTATCTCTAATATCCCTTGTTGAGGCATGGCATATCCGTGAGGCAGGTTACCAGCTCTTTGGCAACTATCACAGTTACGCACAAACTCTCAGGAATCTTTATAGAGAGTAGGCATCTTTATAGAGAGTAGGCCAGTAGAAGCCACACTGGAGGACTTTAGTGGCTGTTCGCTCACTTCCAAAATGTCCTCCATACTGTGATCCATGGCAGTGCCATAGGATCCTTTGTGCTTCTTCTCTGGGTATGCATCTGCGGATCACTCCGTCAGCACATCTCTTAAAGAGATATGGTTCATCCCAGAGGTAGTACTTGGCATCTGAAATTAATTTCTTTCTTTGCACACTGCTGTACTCCTTGGGTATGAACCTCACAGCTTTATAGTTTGCAATATCTGCAAACCATGGAGCTTCCTGAATGGCAAAGAGTTGCTCATCTGGGAAAGTCTCAGAGATCTCAGTAGAAGGGAGGGACGCCCCAGCTACTGGTTCTATTCGGGACAGATGATCAGCTACTTGGTTCTCTGTCCCTTTTCTGTCTCTTATTTCTATATCAAACAC
The DNA here is from genome assembly GCF_014773155.1 of Arachis stenosperma. Lineage (NCBI taxonomy): Eukaryota > Viridiplantae > Streptophyta > Magnoliopsida > Fabales > Fabaceae > Arachis > Arachis stenosperma. The sequence goes on along the minus strand of NC_080380.1, from coordinate 23,597,731 downwards.
TTGCAGAAGCAACACCCATCTGATAAGCCTGGGTTTTGAATCCTGCTTTGTGAGTAAGTATTTAAGAGCAGCATGGTCAGTGTACACAACCACTTTGGATCCCACTAGATAGGATCTAAACTTGTCAATGGCATAAACCACTGCAAGTAATTCTTTTTCTGTGGTTGTGTAATTCTTCTGTGCATCATTTAGAACACGGTTAGCATAGTAAATGATGTGCAGAAGTTTATTATGCCTCTGTCCCAACACTGCACCAATGGCATGATCACTGGCATCACACATTAATTCAAATGGCAATGTCCAATCTGGTGCAGAGATGACTGGTGCTGTGACCAGCTTAGCTTTCAGGGTCTCAAATGCCTGCAGACACTGTGTGTCAAACACAAATGGTGTGTCAGCAGCTAACAGGTTACTAAGAGGTTTTGCAATTTTTGAAAAATCCTTGATAAACCTTCTGTAAAATCCTGCATGCCCCAGAAAGCTTCTGATTGCCTTAACATTGGCAGGTGGTGGTAATTTTTCAATTACCTCTACCTTTGCCTTATCCACCTCTATTCCCCTGCTTGAAATTTTGTGCCCAAGGACAATTCCTTCAGTCACCATAAAGTGACATTTCTCCCAGTTTAAAACCAGGTTAGTCTCTTGGCACCTTTTTAGGACAAGTGATAGGTGGTTAAGACAGGAGCTGAATGAGTCTCCATATACTGAAAAGTCATCCATGAAGACTTCCAGAAATTTCTCTACCATATCTGAGAAGATAGAGAGCATGCACCTCTGAAAGGTTGCAGGTGCATTGCACAGACCAAAAGGCATCCTCCTATAGGCAAACACGCCAGAAGGGCAGGTAAATGCTGTTTTTTCTTGGTTCTGGGGATCTACTGCAATTTGGTTATAGCCTGAATAGCCATCCAAAAAGCAGTAATAGTCATGACCAGCTAGTCTTTCTAGCATTTGGTCTATGAATGGTAAAGGAAAATGATCCTTTCTGGTGGCTGTATTGAGCCTTCTGTAGTCAATACACATACGCCACCCTGTGACTGTTCTTGTAGGAACCAGTTCATTTTTTTCATTATGAACCACTGTCATGCCTCCCTTTTTGGGAACAACTTGGACAGGGCTCACCCAGGGGCTATCAGAAATAGGATAAATAATCCCAGCCTCTAGTAATTTAGTGACCTCTTTCTACACCACCTCCTTCATGGCTGGATTTAGCCTTCTCTGTGGTTGAACCACTGGTTTGGCATTATCCTCCAACAAGATCTTGTGCATGCATCTAGCTGGGCTAATGCCCTTAAGATCACTTATGGACCACCCAAGAGCTGTCTTGTGCGTCTTTAGCACTTGAATCAGTGCTTCCTCTTCCTGTGGATTTAAAGCAGAGCTTATAATCACTGGAAAAGTGTCACCCTCTCCCAAAAATGCATACTTCAGGGATGGTGGTAGAGGTTTAAGTTCAGGTTTGGGAGGTTTATCCTCCTCCTGAGGAATTTTCGAAAATTCCCTTACTTCCTCTAGTTCTTCTTGATCAGGTTGAGCATCTTTGAAGATGTCCTCAAGCTCTGATTCTAGGCTTTCAGCCATATTGATCTCTTCTACCAGAGAATCAATAATGTCAACGCCCATGCAGTCATCTGGTGTGTCTGGATGTTGCATAGCTTTCACAGCATTCAACTTGAACTCATCCTCATTGACTCTCAGGGTTACTTCCCCTTTGTGTACATCAATGAGAGTTCGTCCAGTTGCTAGGAAAGGTCTTCCTAGAATGAGAGTTGCACTCTTGTGCTCCTCCATTTCCAGCACCACAAAGTCAGTTGGAAAGGCAAAGGGCCCAACCTTGACAATCATATCCTCTATTATGCCTGATGGGTGTTTAATGGAGCCATCAGCAAGTTGGAGGCATATCCTGGTTGGTTTGACTTCTCCAGCCAACCCAAGCTTTCTGATAGTGGATGCAGGTATTAGATTGATGCTTGCTCCAAGATCACATAGGGCTGTCTTGGTGCAAACGCCCTCTAATGTGCATGGTATCGTAAAGCTTCCAGGATCTTGAAGCTTTTCTGGTAAGCTTTTCAGTATGACTGCACTGCATTCTTCAGTGAGAAACACTTTTTCAGTTTCTCTCCAATCCTTCTTATGACTTAAGATCTCTTTCATGAACTTAGCATAAGAAGGTATTTGCTCAAGTGCCTCTGCAAACGGAATCTTTATTTCAAGAGTCCTTAGATAGTCTGCAAAGCGGACAAATTGCTTATCCTGTTCCGCTTTGCGGAGTTTCTGAGGATAAGGTATTTTGGCTTGATATTCTTCAACCTTAGATGCTGCAGGTTTATTCCTTACAGAAGTGGTTGAAGAAGCCTTGTTAAAGGGATGATTATCAGCACTCTCAGGTGCCTGATCCTCCTTGGGCGTTTGAACGCCAGGATTGGGTGGAAAATGGGCGTTTAACGCCAGCTTTTCCCCCTTTTCTGGCGTTTGAACGCCAGAACTGGGCAAGGAATGGGCGTTTAACGCCAACTTTCCTTCCCTCTCTGGCGTTTGAACGCCAATAATATTCCTCTCTGGGCTCTTATTGTCCTCAGAGGGATTTTGAACAGTGGTTTGGTTATCCTCTGTCAATTGTTCTTTGTTTGGCTTTTTGCTCCTTTGAGCAGTGGTATTCAGTGTTTTCCCACTCCTCAGTTGAACTGCTTGACATTCTTCTGTTATCTGTTTAGATATTTGCTGTTTTGCTTGATTCAACTGCAGTTCTATGTTCTTGTTAGCAACCTTAGTATCATGGAGCATTTCTTTAAATTCTGCTAACTGTTCTGTCATCAGGAGCAATTGTTGATTAAGCTCATTCATCTGTTCTTGAGGATTAGGATCAGTGACTAATGCCATGACCTCCTCTTTTGGAACGAATTCATTGCTAGAATACAAGTATTGGTTTCTAGCAACAATGTCTATAAGCTCTTGAGCTTCTTCAATTGTCTTCCTCATGTGTATAGATCCACCAGCTGAGTGGTCTAAAGACATCTGAGCTTTTTCTGTGAGCCCATAGTAGAAGATGTCTAACTGTACCCACTCTGAAAACATTTCAGAGGGGCATTTTCTAAGCATACCTCTATACCTCTCCCAGGCATTATAAAGGGATTCATCATCCTCTTGTTTAAAGCTTTGGATGTCCAGCCTTAGCTGTGTCATCCTCTTTGGAGGGTAAAAATGATTCAGGAATTTGTCAGATAACTGTTTCCATGTCTTTATGCTTGCTATAGGTTGGTTATTCAACCACCTTTTAGCTTGATCTTTTACAGCAAATGGAAACAGTAATAGTCTGTAGACATCCTGATCTACCTCTTTATCATGTACTGTGTCAGCAATCTGTAAGAACTGTGCCAGAAACTCAGTAGGTTCTTCCTGTGGAAGACCGGAATACTGGCAATTTTACTGCACTATGATAATGAGTTGAGGATTTAGCTCAAAGCTGCTTGCTTTGATGGGAGGTGTACAGATGCTACTCCCATATGCAGCTGTGATGGGGTTGGCATATGACCCCAGAGTCCTTCTGGACTGATTAATTCCACTTAAGTCCATAATGGACAAAAGGGAAATGATAATGATTGCAAAGAGATAAATTTTGGTTTTTTTGGTTTTTTTTTTGAATTAACCGAAAATTAAAATAAAAATAAAAGGAAATTAAAATAAAATTTCGAAAATCAAAAAAAGAAATAAAATCAAAGCAAATCGAGAACTGAATCAATTAGGTAATTGGAAAGATTTTGAAAACATCAATTAAAAAGATATGATTGGGGAATTTTTATGAAAAAGATTTGATTTTTAAAAAGAGGAAAGAGAAAAACAACAAAAAGACACCAAACTTAAAATTTTTAGAAAATCAAACACTAATTTTTTTCGAAAATTTTAAAGAGAAAAACACAAAGAGGACACCAAACTTAGAACTTTTATGAATCAAAAAGGGACTAAGAACATACAAAATTCGAAAATCAAAAGAAAAACAAAAGCATGCAATTGACACCAAACTTAAAATATGAAACTAGACTCAACTAAAAGACTCTAAACCAACAAAAATAAAACAGTCCTAATCTAAGCAACAAGATAAGCCGTCAGTTGTCCAAACTCGAACAATCCCCGGCAACGACGCCAAAAACTTGGTGCACGAAATTGCAATAACACTTTTGCAATCCCGCACAACTAACCAGCAAGTGCACTGGGTCGTCCAAGTAATACCTTGCGTGAGCAAGGGTCAATCCCACGGAGATTGTCGGCTTGAAGCAAGCTATGGTTATCTTGTAAATCTTAGTCAGGATATCAGAAATTATCAGGATTGATTGTGAAAAGCGAAAGAACATGAAATGGTTACTTGTTCAGCAGTAATGAAGAATAGGTTGAGGTTTTGGAGATGCTCCATCTTCTGAATCTCTGCTTTCCTACTGTCATCTTCATCAAACACGCAAGACTCCTTCCATGGCAAGCTGTATGTAGGGTTTCACCATTGTCAGTGGCTACCTCCCATCCTCTCAGTAAAAATACGTCCCGATGCTCTGTCACAGCATGGCTAATCATCTGTCGGTTCTCGTTCAGGCCGGAATAGAATCCAGTGATTCTTTTGCGTCTGTCACTAACGCCCTGCCTTCAGGAGTTTGAAGCACGTCACAGTCATTCAATCATTGAATCCTACTCAGAATACCACAGACAAGGTTTAGACCTTCCGGATTCTCTTGAATGCCGCCATCAGTTCTAGCTTATACCACGAAGATTCCGGTTAAAGAACCCAAGAGATATCTACTTAATCTAAAATAGAACGGAGGTGGTTGTCAAGCACACGTTCATAGTTGAGAATATGATGAGTGTCACGGATCATCACATTCATCCGGGTTAAGAGCAAGTGATATCTTAGAATGGAAGCAAGCATGATTGAATAAGAAACAGTAGTAATTGCATTAATCCATCAAGACACAGCAGAACTCCTCACCCCCAACCATGGGGTTTAGAGACTCATGCTGTGGAAGGTACACAAAGAAACGTGTAAAAATGTCATGAGGTCATAAGGTACTGATACAATGTCCAAAAGATCCTATTAATAGTAAACTAGTATCCTAAGGTTTACAGAAATGAGTAAATGACAGAAAAATCCACTTCCGGGCCCACTTGGTGTGTGCTTGGGCTGAGCAATGAAACATTTTCGTGTAGAGACCTTTTCTGGAGTTAAACGCCAGCTTTCATGCCAGTTTGGGCGTTTAACTCCAAGTTTTATTCCAGTTCCAGCGTTTAACGCTGGAATTTCTGAGGTCGGATTGCTACGCAGGTTTGGGCCATCAAATCTTGGGCAAAGTATGGACTATTATATATTGCTGGAAAGCCCAGGATGTCTACTTTCCAACGCCGTTGAGAGCGCGCCAATTGGGCTTCTGTAGCTCCAGAAAATCCACTTCGAGTGCAGGGAGGTCAGAATCCAACAGCATCCGCAGTCCTTTTCAGTCTCTGGATCAGATTTTTTCTCAGAACCTTCAATTTCAGTCAGAAAATACCTGAAATCACAGAAAAACAGACAAACTCATAGTAAAGTCCAGAAAAGTGAATTTTAACTAAAAACTAATAAAAATATATTAAAAACTAACTAAAAGATACTAAAAACATACTAAAAATAATGCCAAAAAGTGTACAAATTATCCGCTCATCAATGCCACAAGCACATGGTTAGGGACAGCTTGGTTTAGCCGCTTAGGCCTGGAACTATTTCCTTAGGCCCTCCTATCCACTGATGCTCAAAGCCTTGGATCCTTTTCACCCTTGCCTTTTGGTTTTAAGGGCTGTTTGGCTTTTATTCCTTTTGATCCAAAATATATATATATATATATATATATATATATATATATATATATATATATATATATATATATATATATATATATATATATATATATATATTTTGACTGCTTTTTCTTGCTTCAAGAATCAATTTAATGATTTTTCAGATCATCAATAATATTTTTCGTGCTCCTCATTCTTTCAGGAGCCAATATTCATCAAATTCAAAATACAAGTTATGCACTGTTCAAGCATTCATTCAGAGAACAAAAAGTATTGCCACCACACATAGTTAATTATAATTTTTATTATTAAGAACTCGAAAAAGAAAAATTACTTCTTTATTCTAATTATCTACTATTTTATTCATGCTTGATGATGATGAAAAATAAATTATAACTTAATTGGGAATAAAACCAGAATAGATATACTATACTAATTACTACTACTACTATATATATATCTCCTAAGGTAAATTTCTATAAAAACACTATCACAGAGTTAAAGCTAAAAATTGGAACTCAGCAACCTGTTGTTTTGAGAAGTAGATGTTCCTCTAATCTGTGGGGTGCTTTTCAAGGATTAATTTTTGGCGCTTCAGCTCCCTTAGATCACGCCCTTGCTCTTCCTGTTCCTTAAGCAGTTTGCAAAGCATGCTACTTTGATTGTTTTGTTCTTCCTTTATTTGGTCCATAGCTTCTTGCAATTTGGCAATAGAGGCTTCAAGATGCCCCCAATATTCGAATTGAGGGAGTTCTGGGAGGACTTCCTGTGCTCTCCTTTTGATTGGATCATCCTGCAGCTGTTGTCTGTCCATTGATATTCTGGTGATTGGCCTCTCAACTGAGATATACTCTGTTATTCCCATCTTTATTCCGGCATCTTTGCAGAGCATAGAAATTAAGCTTGGATAGGCCAATCTGGCGTCCTTGGAATTCCTGTTTGCTATTTTGTATAATTCGCATGAGATCAGTTGATGGACTTCTACTTCTTTTCCCAACATGATGCAGTGAATCATTACTGCTCTTTTAATGGTAACTTCAGAACGGTTGCTGGTGGGCAATATGGAACGCCCAATGAAATCCAGCCAGCCTCTGGCTACTGGTTTTAGATATTCTCTTTTGAGTTGAATTGGGGTGCCAGTCGTGCTGGTGGTCCACCTGACTTCAGGGATGCATATATCCTCTAGAATCTTGTCTAGACCTTTATTTACCCTCATCATTCTCCTATTAAAGGAGTCTGGGTCATCTTTCAGTTAAGGAAGCTTAAATATCTCCCTGATCTTGTCAGGATGGGTATGAACAATCTTTCCTCTGACTAAGGTCCGATGGTCATAGAGAGCAGCTCCAATTATTCTTTGCCTGTCTGTCTGCCATAGATTAGCATAGAACTCCTAAACCATGTTCCTTCCCACTTTCGTTTCAGGATTGGCCAGAATTTCCCAGTTCCTGTTTCGAATTTGCTCTTGGATCTCCGGATATTCATCTTCTTTCAGATCAAATTTGACTTCCGGAATCACTGATCTGTGACTCATTATTTTGTAGTAATGGTCTGAATGTTCTTTAGTTAAGAACTTCCCTTGATTCCAAAGTGGCTTTGGAGTACTCTCTTTCTTGCCTCTTGGGGTGGGTTGTTTTCCTTTAGGAGCCATGATCTTAATGAGTATGTTTTTGTGATCACGGATAACCACACCAAACTTAGAGCTTTGCTTGTCCTCAAGCAAAAGAGAAGAAAGGAGAGGGATAGGAGGAGAGCAAGTGTGGCATGGTGATGATGAGAGGGGCGCCGAATTCAATATATAGGGAGGGGGGTGGGAAATTTCGAAAATAAGAAAAGAATAAGATAGAAGATATGATTTAGAAAAGATAGATATGATAAGAAAAAGATATAGTTTAAAAAAAGAGAAAGATGTGAATAATAATTAAAAAGATAAATCTGAATTTTTAATTTTGAAAAAGATTTTAAAAAGATAATTGAGTTTTGAAAACAAACTTAAAAGAGTTGGATTCGATTGGAAAACAATTTGTCCTTATGGATTAAGATATATTTGATATTTTTGAAAAAGGGATTTTAGAAATTAGGGTTCTTAGAAGACTAATTTGGTTTTGAAGGATGACATTTTGAAACATGTTTATGCAAGAAATCATGAATTGAAGCATAAAAATTTAGAAAACTTGTAAAGAAAAACGAATTTTACCTCCTCCCCACCATCCTGGCGTTAAACGCCCAAACGATGCATGTTTTGGGCGTTTAACGCCCACATGCTGCTTCTCCTGGGCGTTCAACGCCCAGCTGATGCTTCTTTCTGGCGTTGAACGCCAGGAAGTCCTTTGTCACTGGGCATTTTTCTGAACGCCCAGGATGCTGACAATCTGGCGTTAAACGCCCAGAAGGTGCTTCTTTCTGGCGTTCAATGCCCAGAAGATGCTCCTTTCTGGCGTTTAACGCCCAGATGGCTACCCTTACTGGCGTTGAACGCCCAGTGGGTGCTTCTTTTGGGCGTTCAGCACCCAAAATGTTTCTTACTGGCTTTTTTTCACGCCAGTGAGCTTCCAAATTTCCCTGTAACTCTGTGAATTCAATCAATTGCTTTTTTTACCTTGAAGATATTTTGACCTATACCTGTAAAAATCAACAGAAACAAATAAAATTAAATTTTGTGATTGGCTGGGTTGCCTCCCAGCAAGCGCTTCTTTAATGTCATTAGCTGGACTATTACTGAGCTTTAATTAAGTCTCAGTTTTGAGCATTTTTGCTCCAAATTGCCTTCAAGATAATGTTTAACTCTTTGTCCATTAACAATGAACTTTTTGTTAGAGTCATTATCCTGAAGCTCTATGTATCCATATGGTGATACGTTTGTAATTACATATGGACCTCTCCACCGGGATTTTAATTTCCCGGGGAATAATTTGAGCCTAGAATTAAATAGCAGAACTTTCTGCACCGGCTCAAAGACTCTGGATGACAATTTCTTATCATGCCATCTTTTTGCTTTCTCTTTGTAAATTTTTGCATTCTCGAAAGCATTGAGTCTAAATTCCTCTAGCTCATTTAGCTGTAGTAAACGTTTTTCTCCAGCTAACTTGGCATCAAGGTTCAGGAATCTGGTTGCCTAATAGGCCTTGTGTTCCAGTTCCACTGGCAAGTGGCATGCCTTTCCATACACAAGCTGGTATGGAGAGGTCCCTATAGGGGTCTTGAATGCTATTCTGTATGCCCACAGAGCATCATCCAAGCTCCTTGCCCAATCCCTTCTACGGTTGATTACAGTCCGTTCCAGGATTCTTTTGAGTTCTCTATTTGAGACTTCAGCTTGCCCATTAGTCTGTGGGTGATATGGAGTAGCTACCCTGTGGCTAACTCCATAACGAACCAGAGCAGAGTAAAGTTGTTTATTGTAGAAATGAGTGCCCCCATCACTGATTAATACTCTAGGGATACCAAATCTGCTGAAGATGTGTTTCTGGAGGAATTTTAACACTGTTTTAGTGTCATTAGTGGGTGTTGCAATAGCCTCCACCCATTTGGATACATAATCCACTGCCACCAGAATATAAGTGTTTGAGTATGATGGTGGGAAAGGTCCCATGAAGTCAATGCCCCATACATCAAATAACTCAATCTCCAAGATCCCTTGTTGAGACATGGCATAACTATGAGGTAGATTGCCAGATCTTTGGCAACTGTCACAATTAAGTACAAACACTCAGGAGTCTTTATAGAGAGTAGGCCAGTAGAAGCCACATTGGAGGACTCTTGTGGCTGTTCGCTCACTTCCAAAATGTCCTCCATACTGTGATCCATGGCAGTGCCATAGGATCTTTTGTGCTTCTTCCTTAGGCACACATCTACGGATTACTCCGTCTGCACATCTCTTGAAGAGATATGGTTCATCCCAAAGATAGTACTTTACATCTGTGATTAATTTCTTTGATTGCTGCCTACTGTATTCTTTGGGTATGAACCTCACTGCCTTGTAGTTTGCAATGTCTGCAAACCATGGCACTTCCTGGACGGCAAAGAGTTGCTCATCTGGAAAAGTTTCAGAGATCTCAGTGAGAGGGAGGGACGCCCCTTCTACTGGTTTTATTCGGGACAGGTGATCTGCTACTTGGTTTTCTGTCCCTTTTCTGTCTCTTATTTCTATATCAAACTCTTGCAGAAGCAACACCCATCTTATAAGTCTGGGTTTTGAATCCTGCTTTGTGAGTAGATATTTAAGAGTAGCATGATCAGTGTACACAATCACTTTTGATCCTACTAAATAGGATCTGAATTTGTCAATGGCGTAAACCACTGCAAGTAGCTCTTTTTCTGTGGTTGTGTAATTTCTCTGTGCGTCATTTAGAACACGGCTGGCATAGTAAATGACGTGCAGAAGCTTGTCATGCCTTTGTCCCAACACTGCACCAATGGCATGGTCACTGGCATCACACATTAATTCAAATGGCAATGTCCAGTTTGGTGCAGAGATTATTGGTGCAGTGACCAATTTAGCTTTCAGGGTCTCAAATGCCTGCAGACACTCTTTATCAAAGATAAATGGCGTGTCAGCAGCTAGCAGGTTGCTTAGAGGTTTGGCGATTTTTGAAAAATCCTTTATAAACCTCCTATAGAATCCTGCATGCCCCAGAAAGCTTCTGATTGCCTTAACATTGGCGGGTGGTGGTAATTTTTCAATTACTTCAACTTTAGCTTGATCCACCTCTATTCCCTTGTTCGAGATTTTGTGCCCAAGGACAATTCCTTCAGTCACCATAAAGTGACACTTCTCCCAGTTTAAAACCAGGTTAGTCTCTTGGCATCTCTTTAGAACAAGTGCTAAATGGTTAAGGCAGGAGCTGAATGAGTCTCCAAACACTGAAAAGTCATCCATGAAGACTTCCAGAAATTTTTCCACCATATCAGAGAAAATTGAGAGCATGCACCTCTGAAAGGTTGCAGGTGCATTGCACAGGCCAAATGGCATCCTTCTGTATGCAAATACTCCAGATGGGCATGTGAATGCCGTTTTCTCCTGATCTTGGGGATCTACTGCAATTTGATTATAACCTGAATATCCATCCAGGAAGCAGTAGTATTCATGACCTGCTAGTCTTTCTAGCATCTGGTATATGAATGGTAAAGGGAAGTGATCCTTTCTGGTGGCTGTATTGAGCCTTCTGTAATCAATACACATACGCCACCCTGTAACTGTTCTTGTAGGAACCAGTTCATTTTTTTCATTGTGAACCACTGTCATGCCACCTTTCTTAGGGACAACCTGGACAGGGCTTACCCAGGGGCTATCAGAAATAGGATAAATAATCCCAGCCTCTAGTAATTTAGTGACCTCCTTTTGCACCACTTCCTTCATGGCTGGGTTCAGCCGCCTTTGTGGTTGGACCACAGGCTTGGCATCACCCTCCAATAGGATCTTGTGCATGCATCTGGCTGGACTAATGCCCTTAAGATCACTGATGGACCACCCAAGAGCTGTCTTGTGTGTCCTTAGCACTTGAATTAGTGCTTTCTCTTCTTGTGGCTCTAAGGTAGAGCTTATAATTACAGGAAAGGTATCACCTTCTCCCAGAAATGCATATTTCAGGGATGGTAGTAATGGTTTGAGCTCGGGTTTTGGAGGTTTCTCCTCTTCCTGAGGGATTTTCAGAGGTTCTACTATTCTCTCTGATTCCTCCAGGTCAGGTTGAACATCTTTAAATATGTCCTCTAGCTCTGATTCGAGACTCTCAGCCATATTGACCTCTCTTACCAGAGAGTCAATAATATCAACACTCATGCAGTCATTTGGGGTGTCTGGATGTTGCATGGCTTTGACAACATTCAACTTGAACTCCTCCTCATTGACTCTCAAGGTTACTTCCCCTTTTTGGACATCAATGAGGGTTCGGCCAGTTGCTAGAAAAGGTCTTCCTAGAATGAGAGTTGCACTCTTGTGCTCCTCCATTTCCAGCACCACAAAGTCAGTAGGAAAGGCGAATGGCCCGACCTTGACAATCATGTCTTCAATCACGCCTGATGGGTATTTAATGGAGCCATCAGCAAGTTGAAGACATATCCTGGTTGGTTTGATTTCTTCAGTTAAACCAAGCTTTCTGATAGTAGATGCAGGTATTAGGTTGATACTTGCCCCAAGATCACATAAAGCTTGCTTGGTACAAGTACCCTCTAATGTGCATGGTATCATAAAGCTCCCAGGATCTTTAAGCTTCTCAGGTAAGCTTTTCAGAATGACTGCACTGCATTCTTCAGTGAGGTAAACTTTTTCAGTTTCCCTCCAATCCTTCTTATGACTTAAGATCTCTTTCATGAACTTAGCATAAGAGGGTATTTGCTCAAGTGCTTCTGCAAACGGAATCTTTATTTCAAGAGTCCTGAGATAGTCTGCAAAGCAGGCAAATTGCTTATCCTGTTCCGCTTGGCGGAGTTTTTGAGGATAAGGCATTTTGGCTTTGTATTCCTCAACCTTAGTTGCTGCAGGTTTATTACCTACAGAAGTGGGTTGGGAAGCCTTTTTAGAAGGGTTGTTATCAGCACTTGTATGTGACTGATCCCCCACTGGCATTTGAATGCCAGGGGTGGGAGCTAGAGTGGCGTTAGACGCCACCTCCTTATTTGTTACTGGCGTCTGAACGCCAGAACCATGCTCCCTTTGGGCGTTCAACGCCGGATTCATGCTTGTTTCTGGCGTTGAACGCCAGGAATGAGCATGGTCTGGGCGTTCAGCGCCAGCATTATTCCTCTCTGGGCGTTGATTGTCCTCAGAGGGATTTTGAGTAGCCATATGTTCATTTCTTGGCTTCCTGCTGCTTTGAAGTGAGGTATTTAATGTTTTTCCACTTCTTAATTGAACTGCTTGGCATTCTTCTGCTATTTGTTTTGACAATTGCTTTTCTGTTTGCTTTAACTGTACTTCCATATTCCTGTTAGCCATTCTTGTTTCCTGTAGTATTTCCTTGAATTCGGCTAGCTGCTGAGTTAGAAAGTCTAATTGCTGATTGAATTCATTAGCCTGATCTACAGGACTGAGTTCAGTAGTTACTGTTTTAGCTTCTTCTTTCATGGAAGATTCACTGCTTAGGTACAGATGCTGATTTCTGGCAACTGTATCAATAAGCTCTTGAGCTTCTTCAATTGTTTTTCTCATATGTATAGATCCACCAGCTGAGTGGTCTAGAGAAATCTGAGCTTTTTCCGTAAGCCCATAGTAGAAGATGTCTAATTGCACCCATTCTGAAAACATTTCAGGGGGGCATTTTCTTAGCATCTCTCTGTATCTCTCCCAGGCATCATAAAGGGATTCGTTATCTCCTTGTTTGAAGCCTTGGATGCTTAGCCTTAGCTGTGTCATCCGTTTTGGAGGGAAATAGTGACTCAGGAATTTTTCTGACAGCTGCTTCCATATTTTTATGCTGTTCTTAGGCTGGTTATTTAACCACCTCTTAGCTTGATCTTTTACAGCAAATTGAAACAGTAATAATCTGTAGACATCCTGATCCACTTCCTTATCGTGTACTGTGTCAGCAATTTGCAAAAATTATGCCAGAAACTCTGTAGGTTCTTCATGTGGAAGACCAGAATACTGACAGTTTTGCTGCACCATGATAATGAGCTGATGATTCAACTCAAAGCTACTAACTCCAATGGAGGGTATACAGATACTACTCCCATATGAAGCAGTAGTGGGGTTAGCATATGACCCCAGAGTCCTCCTGGACTGTTCATTCCCACTTAGTTCCATGATGGAATAAAAGAGATGGTATATATGTTGATATTATTTATTTTATAAAAATTAATTTTTATAAAATAAAATAAAAACGAAATAAATAAAAGAAATTGGAAATATTTTGAAATTGAAAATTGAATTTTTATATAAAATTTTCAAAAAATGTAGTTCAAAATTAGTTACAAAGTATATATTTTTTTGAATTTTGAATTTTATGATGAAAGAGAAAAATATGCAAAAGACACAAGATTTAAAATTTTTAGATCCAATGTTCCTTATTTTCGAAAATTTTGGAGGGAAAACACCAAGGAACACCAAACTTAAAAATTTTAAGATCAAAACACAAGAAAGACTCAAGAATACCTTGAAGATTCACAAGAACACCAAGAACCAAAGAAAGAACACCAAACTTAAAATTTTTAGAAAACCAAGACAAATTTTCGAAAATTAAAGAAAGATCAACAAGAAAACACCAAACTTAGAGTTTGGCACAAGATTCAATTAAAGAAAAATTATTTTTGAAAAAGATTCCAAAGAAGATACCCAATTATCAAGAACAACTACCAATGCTCCAGCCAATTGGGCAGTAACTTCAATGTTGATTTTAAAAATGTATCATATTTATGGATAAAAATATAAATTTTTGAAAGTTAATGTTTTGAAAAAGCACAAGAAAAACAAGAAAAGACACAAAACAAGAAAAACTTGAGATCAAACAAGAAAAATAAACAGAAACAACTTGAAGATTGATGAGCGGATAATTTGTACCTTTTTTGGCATTGTTTTTAGTATGTTTTTGGTAGTTTTAGTTGAGTTCTTAGTATATTTTTATTAGTTTTTAGTTAAAATTCACTTTTCTGGACTTTACTATGAGTTTGTGTGTTTTTCTGTGATACACGATGCATGGTTGATCGCCTGACAACCGAGTGCTCGCCTGACAAATGAGCCAGCCATTCCGTGAGATCAGAGTCTTCGTGGTATAGGCGAGAACTGATGGCGGCATTCAAGAGAATCCGGAAGGTCTAACCTTGTCTGTGGTATTCTGAGTAGGATTCAATGATTGAATGACTGTGACGTGCTTCAAACTCCTAGCAGGCGGGGCGTTAGTGACAGACGCAAAAGAATCGATGGATTCTATTTCGGCCTGACCGAGAATCGACAGCTGATTAGCCATATGCTGTGATAGAGCATAGGAACATTTTCACTGAGAGGATGGGAGGTAGCCACTGACAACGGTGAAACCCTTGCATAAGCTTGCCATGGAAAGGAGTAAGAAGGATTGGATGAAGACAGTAGGAAAGCAGAGAGACGGAAGGGAAGGCATCTTCATACGCTTATCTGAAGCTCTCACCAATGATATACATAAGTATCTCTATCTTTATCTTTATGTTTTATTCATCATCTATACCCATTTGAGTCTGCCTGACTAAGATTTACAAGGTGACCATAGCTTGCTTCATAGCAACAATTTCCGTGGGATCGACCCTTACTCGCGTAAGGTTTATTACTTGGACGACCCAGTGCACTTGCTGGTTAGTTGTGCGAAGTTGTGTTTATGCCATGGTATTGAGCACCAAGTCTTTGGAGCTATTACTAGGGATTGTTTTGAGTTGTAGTGATCACAATTTCGTGCACCAAAGATCAATGAAGAACAAAGAACACAAGTCGAAATTTTTTTTTTAAAAAATATGCAATTGACACCAAACTTAGAACAAGACACTAAACTCACGAAAATTAGCAATTAATTAAGAAAAATAATAAATTTTGAAAAGAAATTTTTGAAAAGAAACTATCCTATCAAGATTTAATGACTCTATAACAATAAAAATAAATTATTCCTAATCTAAGAAATAAAATAAACCTTTAGTTGTTCAAACTCGAATAATTCCCCGGCAACGGCGCCAAAAACTTGGTGCACGAAAGCTTAATCTCAATATCAAAATCAAAATTTCTTATGATCTCGTACCACTAACCAGCAAGTGCACTGGGTCGTCCAAGTAATACCTTACGTGAGTAAGGGTCGATCCCACGGAGATTATTGGTTTGAAGCAAGCTATATTTATTTTATTAATCTTAGTCAGGATGCCAACAACAGTGTTTTTCAAGTTTAGTGAAGAAAGGGAAAAGGGCATAAAATAAATACTTGTTATGCAGTAATGAAGAATATGTTGGGGTTTTGGAGATGCTTTGTCCTTTGAACTTCAACTCTTCCTTGAAATCCTTCAACACACGCAAGGTTCCTTCCATGGCAAGCTCTATGTAGGGTGTCACCGTTGTCAATGGCTACTTCCCATCCTCTCAGTGAAAATGGTCTAAATGCTCTGTCACAGCACGGCTAATCATCTGTCGGTTCTCAATCAGGTTGGAATAGAATCCATTGATTCTTTTGCGTCTGTCACTAACGCCCAGCCTTCAGGAGTTTGAAGCTTGTCACGGTCATTCAATCCCAGAATCCTACTCGGAATACCACAGACAAGGTTTAGACTTTCCGGATTCTCATGAATGCCGCCATCAATCCGGCTTATACCACGAAGATTCTGATTAAGAAATCTAAGAGATACTCATTCAATCTGATGTAGAACGGAGGTGGTTGTCAGGCACACGTTCATGGATTGAGGAAGGTGATGAGTGTCACGGATCATCACCTTCTCCATAATTAAGCGCGAATGAACATCTTAGATAAGAACAAGCGTGTTTGAATGGAAAATAAAGGAATTGTATTAATTCATCGAGACGCTGCAGAGCTCCTCACCCCCAACAATGGAGTTTAGAGACTCATGCCGTCAAAAAGTATGTAATTCAGATCTGAAAATGTCATGAGGTACAAAATAATTCTCTAAAAGTTGTTTAAATAGTAAACTAGTAACCTAGGTTTACAGAATATGAGTAAACTAAGATAATTGGTGCAGAAATCCACTTCTGGGGCCCACTTGGTGTGTGCTGGGGCTGAGACTAAAGCTATCCACGAGTAGAGGCTTTTCTTGGAGTTAAACTCCAAGTTATGACGTGTTTTGGGCGTTCAACTCTGGATCATGACGTGTTTCTGGCTTTTAACTCCAGACAGCAGCATCTACTTGGCGTTCAACGCCAAGTTACGTCGTCTATCTTCGCGCAAAGTATGGACTATTATATATTGCTGGAAAGCCCTGGATGTCTACTTTCCAACGCCATTAAGAGCGCGCCAATTGGACTCCTGTAGCTCCAGAAAATCCATTTCGAGTGCAGGGAGGTCAGGATCCAACAGCATCAGCAGTCCTTTTTCAGCCTAAGTCAGATTTTTGCTCAGCTTCCTCAATTTCAGCCAGAAAATACCTAAAATCACAGAAAAATACACACACTCATAGTAAAGTCCAGAAATATGATTTTTGCCTAAAAACTAATAACATTTAACTAAAAACTAATTAAAACATGCTAAAATCTACATGAAATTCCCCAAAAAGCGTATAAAATATCCGCTCATCATTAGGATTTGTGGGTTAAGAACACTTATGCTCATTTAACTTACTCTCCGATGTGAGGGTTAACCAAGTGAGATTAATCCATTCTAATTGTCATAGTTGTGGTTTCAACAAGGAAAGGACCCTTAGCTCATTCCAAGCCAAGATTTCATTTATGCTTTAAATCATTCATACACATTTACATCAATCCTTTTTATACCTTACTTGTCTATATTACATAATTAGTTCTTCAATTCCTTTATTAGTTCATTTATTACAATTTTGAATGTTCTTTTATTCCTTTATTTGTTCATCTCTTCATTGAAAACCCCTTGAGCATCACAACCAGAATTGTACACTCATTGGTCTCAAGTGTCCTTGGGAGATGACTCGGGAATTGAAAACTCTCGGAATTGAATTGGTTTTGAATAGTGACATCTTTGAATTCAAACTTTGAGTGACAGTCAATTGTTGGGTTGGGACTATACTTGCAACGCCTATCTTATTTTGAGAAAAAAAATTCCTAACCCGCTTTAGGCCGTGCACCAATGATCATGCAACTAGAACAAGAGAACAGATAATAAAACGACAGAAAATAGAAAAATAACAGGAAAGGAGTAAAAGAGAACGAATCCACCTGAATGATGGTGGCTGGTTCTCCTCCTTGAGGATCCAATATAGTGCTTGATCTCTTCAATGTCATTCCTTTGTCTGGTTTGCTCCATCCTCTTCTTCTATACTTAAGAGTGGTAGGAGTCACAAAGCAAAGCTTTTGCAACACCAAACTTAAGATTGTTGCTTGTCCTCGAGCAAATATGATCACTGGGGAAGAAGGTAGGGTAGGTGGAGCTTCTGTGGGACCTACTGGTCCTTAGAGGCTAGGGAATTCCAGATTCATTGCTTTCTTGCATTGGCGTTTGGACACCCAAGGGCTGCTCCCTGGCTGGCGTTCAACACCAGCAATGCTCCCTTCTTGGGGCGTTGAACTCCCAGTAGGGATACCCTAACTGGCGTTCAACTTTAACACTCTTTCTGGAGTGTTCTATTTTCACTGTTGTAAAGTCTGTCTCTTGACTGATACACATGATCATGACTCTGAAAGATAAACAAAACAAAACAAAAATAAATATGATTGAGTAAAGTTCGGTTGCCTCCAAACAAGTGCTCTTTTAAGGTCACTAGCTTGACTTTTGGCTCCCTACGGAGGTGAGTATAGGCTCAGATTTTCGCCCCTGACAGTAAATTTTCTTTCTGTCCTCTCATGAATGAGCTCTACATGCTCTAGAGATAGGACACGACTCACTGTATGTGGTAAGGATGGCTTCTTAGTGAAGACAACTCTCATGCCAGGTGAGAGGCCTTCAGTAGGGACTTTCTTGTCCCTCCAGCCTTTAGGTACTTTCTTTTTAGTGCCTTTGTACTTAGAGCTTGTTGATGGCTGCCCAACACCAAACTCAGAATTGATGTCTGAGGGCTCTGCAGAGCTCTGCACAGAAAGAGAAGGATGGCACACTAGGTGTTGCACTGTTATCTCTCTTTTAGAGGGAGAGCTAGGATGAGGCATCTTGAATAAGATGTGATCCTGCCCTAACTTTAGGGTTAGTTCTCCCTTAGTCACATCAATGATAGCATTATCTGTAGCTAGGAAAGGTCGTCCAAGGATGACACAATCATCCTTATCCTTTCCTATGTCCAAGACTATGAAGTTTACAAGAATGTAGTGGTTTTCAACCTTAACCAAGACATCCTCTACTAAGCCATATGCCTTCTTCATGGTCTTGTCTGCCATCTCTAAAGAGACGTGTGCAGCTTGTACCTCAAGGATTCTCAAGTTCTCCATTACAGAGAGTGGCATGAGGTTGATGCTTAACTCTAGGTCACATAGAGCCTTTTCAAAGGTTATAGTACCTATGGTGCAAGGAATAAGAAAGCATCCAGGATCTGTAAGCTTCTGAGGTAGCTCTTACTAAACCAAAGCATGGAGTTCTTTGGTAAGCAATGGAGGTTCTTCCTCCAGAGGTTTTGTACCAAATAGCTTGGCATTCAGCTTCATTAGAGCTCCTAGGTACCGAGCAACTTGCTCTTCCCTAGTGTCTTCATCTTCATCTGAGGATGAGTAATCATCAGAACTTATGCACTGTAGAAATGCATTCAAAGGAACCTCTATTATCTTTATGGTTTTCTTTGGTTCTGGGCTATAGGGTTCTTGAGTGGCCTTTAAGCACTCAAGGGGTGTGCTTTCATTGGCGTTCAATGCCAGCTTTGTCAGCTTATTAGGCGTTGAATGCCCTTGCTGTGTTAACGCCAGTCCCTCTACCATTCTGGGCGTTGAACGCCCAGAAGGGATGTTCTTGCTGGCGTTCAACGCCAGCTTCCGTGGGTTGGTGGGCGTTGAACGCCCAGTGAGGGGTTCCTCACTGGCGTTCAGCGCCAGAATGGCTGGGAGTATGGGCATTGAACGCCTAGTAAAGGGTTCCTCACTGGCGTTCAGCGCCAGTAAGCCTTCCTGTTTGGGCGTTGAACGCCCAACCAGTGCTCCTTGGCTAGCGTTCAATGCCAGCTTTTCTGCCAGGATTGGCGTTAAACGCCCAGTGAGGGGTTTCTTACTGGCGTTTAACACCAGGCTTGCTGCCATTGTGGGTGTTGAACGCCCAATGAAGGCTTTTTCACTGGCGTTCAATGCCTTCCCATTCTCCTCTAATTCGACCTCTACCTCCATGGTTATGGCCTTGCACCCTTCTCTTGGATTCACCTCAATGTTACTAGGAAGAGTGTCAGGAGGAGTCTTAGGGATCCTCTTTCTCAGTTGACCAACCTGTACCTCCAAGTTTCTAATGAAGGATCGTGTTTCATTAATGAAACTATGGGTGGTCTTAGTGAGACTAGAGACTAGAATGGCTAAGTTAGAAAGGCTTTGTTTAGAGGTCTCTATATTTCCTTGAGAAGATGGAAATGGTGGTCTATTGTTGAACCTAATCTGGTTCATACCATTTTGGTTGGTATTGAAACCTTGCTGAGGTTTCTGTTGATCCTTCCATGAGAGGTTAGGATGATTCCTCCATGAAGGATTGTAAGCATTTCCATAGAGTTCTCCCATATAATTCACCTCCTCCATGGTGGGTTGATCAGGATCATAAGCTTCTGTTTCATAAGAAGCTTCCTGATTACTGCCAGCTACAGTTTGCATCCCAGTCAGATGTTGAGAGATCATGTTGACCTGTTGGGTCAAGATCTTATTCTGAGCTAGGATGGAATTTAGAGTCTCAACTTTATGAAATCTTTTTTTCTGAGAGGTTCCATGGTTTACAGGATTTCTCTCAGAGGTGTACATGACTTGGTTGTTTGCAACCATCTTAATGAGCTATCTTGCTTCTGCAGGCATTTTCTTCAAGTGGAGAGATCCACCTGCAGAGCTGTCCAATGAAATTTTGGACATCTCAGACAAGCCATCATAGAACACGCCTATGATGGACCACTCTGAGAGCATGTCATAAGGACATCGCCTGATTAGCTGCTTGTATCTTTTCCAAGCTTCATAGAGGGATTCACCTTCTCTTTGTCTGAAAGTTTGAACTTCCACTCTAATCTTGCTCATCCTTTGAGGAGGAAAGAATTTAGCCAGAAAAACATTAACCAACTTTTTCTAAGAGTCAAGACTCTCTCTTGGTTGGGCATCCAACCATAATTTAGCTCTATCTCTTACTACAATGGGAAAGAGCATCAGCTTATAGACTTCAGGATCTACTCTATTAGTCTTTACTGTGTCACAGATCTGTAATAATTCTGCTAAGAACTGATATGGATCTTCCAATGAAAATCCATAGAACTTGCAGTTCTGCCGTAGAAGAGAGACTAACTGAGGTTTAAGCTCAAAATTGTTAGCTCCAATGGCAGGTACAGCAATACTCCTGCCATAAAAGTCATAGGTAGGCATGGTGAAGTCACCAAAGACCTTTCTAGGCTCCTCTTGAGGTTCGGCCATGTCCTCCCTTTCTTGTTCAAAACTTTTTGAAAGGTCTCTTCTATAGTGTTGTGCTTTAGCTTGTTGTAAACGCCTCCTCAGAGTCTTCTTAGGTTCAGGATCAAGAGTCAAGAGGGGTTCTTTATCTCTGTTCCTGGTCATAAACAAGAAAAAAAGAAAAAAAAAAGAAAAAGAAGAAAGCTCTTTGTGCCAATTGGCAAGAACCTCCTCCTAAAAGTCAGAAGTACAGAAAGAAAAAGAAGATAAAATAAAAGAAATAAAAGAAGTAGAAGAAGAATACATTGAAAATAAGGGATAGAAGTAATTAGGGTTAAGTTCGATTTTGGTCTCCAACGTAGAGGTCAAAAATCGGAATCGTCCCCAACTTTTTTTTGCTACGAAATGGTTCCTGTTCCGAGGGTTACCTGAAACTGTAGGTCGATCTCGGTCGAGATCTTCTGTGTTGGTCGGAGCCGACGTGTCCGGCAGGTGTATAGCGGCCGGAGCTGGTGTGTCCGACTTGTGGAACTGAGAGTGCTGCTGATCCTTTATCACCGAAGGGTGGGAGGTACCTGCAAGGGACTCCGATGCTTAAGTTAGCAAGGGTATTAAGCAGGTATTGAGTAGAATCAGAGTATGAGTTATACCTGGGTGCTCCAGTGTATTTATAATGGTGAGACGTGACCTTCTTTAGATAAGATAAGTTAGTTATCTTATCTTATCTTATCTTTTGTCGAGGTCAGCTTATCTTCCATGGAACCGCCCTTCTCTCTATAGGCTTGGGCTACCCTTGGATCGGGATCGTGTTCCTTGAGTTGGGCCCTTCTTTGGGCTTTCCTGTCGATTTGGACCGAGTTCTTTGCGAAGAAGTCGGTCCTGCTTGACCTAAAGAGGACGGTCGCTTTGTCTGTAGAACATCCCGGGTCAGACAGCTCGACCTAGGGTATGAACAGTGCCCCTGCTTGAGCTCGGTCTTTTTGTTGAGGTCGAGTCCTGGACTTCGGTCCTTCTCTAGTGAAGCCGAACTCAAGCATTTTGTCAATTCCTTTGTAGAAGCTTTTGAATGTAGAATGTTTTTCCTCTAAAAGTGCGCGCTTTTGTATCGGCGCTTTGGGAACGTGCGAGGGTTTAATGCCTTCATTAATTTTAACATTAATTTCCCCGTTTCCCTTAGGCTCTTTATTTTGATTTTGAAAACCCAGAAACGGTTTTCTCTCCTTCGCCCTTTTCGTAACTTCTTTTCTCCGCTCTCTTCGCTCTCTGTTTACGCTTCTACTTTCTTGTGTTGCGGCTTTCGTTTGGCGATTTTCTTGGCAGCTTTCATTTCTGCGCCTCCATTTTTCTTTCTCAAAGCTTCTTTCGTCTCCAGGTTAGTCCCATTTCGTGCTTTCTCTTTGTTTTTGTTTTTGTGATGAGGTTTTGATTTTGATCCTCCTTTTAGAGAAAGTTTGGATCTTTCTATTTCTATTGTGCCCTAGATTTGTTGAAATGTGCGTTCTGGGAGTTTCTCCATCTTCTGCATGATCCTTTTTGCTTTTGCTTGATGCTTTTAGGGTTTTGCATATTCTTTGTTGTTTCTGTTCTGATACCGCTGTCCGCATCTGTTCCTCATTTTATTTGAAGGTTGCTTTTGTCTAATTCTGAAAAAGGTTGCATCTTTAATGGCCTCTGCTTGGCGTGTTTGATGTGGATGACTTTTGCTGGTTTAGACTGTAAGGCAATATTTTTATGACGTTTTGTGTTTTGCATTGATGGAAAAATGCTTGCTGTTTGAAGCCTTCTTTTCTTGTTTTGAGAGGTGCTGGGATGCGAGAAGTAGGTTTTTCCTAGAAACCTTGCTTTATTATTGCCTCCAAAGGATGCCCCAGGACTTTGGTTTGAGTCTTGGGGTTTTCCTTTTCTGTGTGTTCGCCTGTATCGTATTGAGTTGTTTTCTCCTTTGTCCGAGATGTTTTTAGTAACCCCATCTTCTTTTCTTACTTGTAGGATTAGTTGGCCTCATGTCTTCTCGAAATAACATTGTAGAGATGTCTTCCAGAGTTCCCGAGGGGATGTCCGATTGGCTGGACTCCCTTATTTTGTTGTGTGTTTCTATTGTGGATGCTGAATTTTGCACAGAGCTGAGGAAGCGCCATAGGATTTGTAGTAACAGTGCTCGTGAGGAGGATTATGAGCTTGTTGCTCCTGATTCTGATGAGAGAGTTTGTTTTCCGACTTCCATTGAGAGGGAGCGTCCCTTCTTCTATGCCTATGAATACTTCTTCAGTCAGTTGAACATTACTTTTCCTTTTACTGCTTTCAAGACCGACCTGTTGTGGTCGTGTAATATTGCCCCATCTCAGCTTCACCCAAATTTCTGGGGTTTTATTAAAATTTTTCAGCTTCTCTGCCGAGAATTAGATGTAACACCCTCTCAGACTCTTTTCCTTTATTTGTTTGTTTCTGCCAAGCCTGGCGGTTCTTCAAAAAAGAAAGCTTCCTGGGTTTCTTTCAGGTCCGCCCAGGGCCATAAAGTTTTTTCTATGTATGATGAGTCTTTTAAGGACTTTAAGAATTACTTCTTTAGGGTTCGTGCTGTCGAGGGGGCCCGCCCCTTTTTTCTTGATGAAAATGATGAGCCTTCTTTCCCTCTAGAGTGGCAGAGGGATGTGAGAGTGTCTCGCTATACCTGGGAGATGCTTGATGATGTTGAGCGTGCCTTTGTTGTTGTTCTTGAGGATCTATGGGGGGCACCACCCCATCTTGATACAAAAAAGTTTTTGAATGACCCGTCCTTGGTTCGGACTGTTTTGGGTACTTGTCTGACTTGTTTCTACACTTGTTTCTTAATTTTTTCTTCCTCTTATTGTGACTGTAACTCTTTGCTGTGGCTGATTCTGTATTTGCAGAGATGTCAAAGAACAACGACTCCATGAAGGCCTTTAAAAAGGCAAAGAAGGCAACTGCTGCTCTGAATATCTCGGCCAAAGTGGCCGGAGAGGGATCTTCTCAAGTCCCAGTGAAGCCTCTTGTGCCGAGTGCTCTCGGGCCGAGGAAAGCAATTCCTACTCTTCGGTTTCATCAGGTAGATCCTCCATAGACTTCTGCCGTTGCTTCTGGTGTTCCTCTCTTAAAAAAGCAAAAAACATCCGAGCCCTTTAACCTAGATGCCCCGGATTTTGACGCTGTCGAGTTTGTTGACCAGCAAATTGCTCCCTATGGTGGGGCTCTCCATGGACGATGTGTCTCTTCTTCAGTATCTAGATTTTATCACCAAAAGTAGTGTGAAAATGGCTCATATGGGAGCGGCTATTTTTCGAACTGTTCAGGGGATCCCGATTCATGCCACAAAATCCTTCATGGAGGAGGCCAAATTAGAATTTGATCGGATCAAGGGTCTGAAGGATGAGTTGGAGGTGAAGTTGGCGAAGGTAGAGAAGGAACTGGAGGGTGAGAAGGCCAGCTCTATTGCTTTGGCTGCTTCTTTGAAGTTGGCTGAGGACATGGCACTGAAGCACAAGGATAGCTATGTCTCAGCTTATAGGGAGTTAATGCATCTCCGGGATGATTTGGAAACTGCTCGGGTTAATTATGCCGAGCTTCAGGGTCACCTTATGGGCAGCTTAACTGCCGCCTCTGAGAACCTAATGGAGCAGTTCCGGATTGTTACTCCTGATGCCGACTTGACTATCGTTAGTCTTGATAACATAGTAAAGGATGGCAAGATTGTCCCAGATGATCCCGATGATGATGTTGAACCTCCCCCAGTGCCTTCTATCAAGGTGTCGACCTCTTCGGTTCCTCTAGTTTCATCTGATCCGGATTGTCAGATTCTGAACCGGGATGATGGAACTGTAGATGCTGTGCCTATTCAAACTCGTCCTCCTTCTCCCCATACTGATGCTACCGGGAAGGCTCCCGATCTTTGCTGATCTTCTTTTTAAGTATTTGTGTAAATAGCCCGGTTTGTGGGCTTTTGAACTGTTTTATTGTTTTGTTCAACTGCTGATGCTTTTTAGTTGCCTGCCTGGCAACTTTTACTTTGAAAAACAAAAGTAGCTTTCTGAGGTAGATTTTGGTGGCCTCTTGAAGCTTTATTATACTATGCTTTTATTGTGCTTTAACATGGTATCTCTTCTGGTTTCTGAGAGTGTTGGAATCTTGCTGCTTGACCTTTTTGGATTGCTTTTGTACTTTATTGTTTGTAACTTGGATCCTTTGAGGTCGTGACATGTATGGGTCCGACATGTTTGTCGGTTTTCTCGCTTTTGCTTGTATTTTTAGCGCCTCATAACCGATTTCTTTGTGTTGGTCCCCTTCTGAGTTATTTTTGTAATCCTCTTTCTTGGACCTTTGTTAAGTCTCTTTTAGGGATTACTTTTATAACTTGTCTTGTAAGAGACCGACTTTGTTAGGTCGATCTCTTCTAAGTTATTTTTGTAATCCTCTTTCTTGGACCTTTGTTAGGTCTCTTTCAGGGATTACTTTTGAAACTTGTCTTGTAGGAGACCGACTTCGTTAGGTCGATCTCTTCTAAGTTATTTTTGTAATCCTCTTTCTTGGACCTTTGTTAGGTCTCTTTCAGAGATTACTTTTATAACTTGTCTTGTAGGAGACCGACTTCGTTAGGTCGATCTCTTCTAAGTTATTTTTGTAATCCTTTTTCTTGGACCTTTGTTAGGTCTCTTTCAGGGATTACTTTTATAACTTGTCTTGAAGGAGACCGACTTCGTTAGGTCGATCTCTTCTAAGTTATTTTTGTAATCCTCTTTCTTGGACCTTTGTTAGGTCTCTTTCAGGGATTACTTTTATAACTTGTCTTGTAGGAGACCGACTTCGTTAGGTCGATCTCTTCTAAGTTATAGCAATTCCTCTTTAATAGGGTTGGCCAGACCTCTTTCCAGGGATTTGCTGATAACTTGGGTTGACTTGGTTTGACTTTTTAGTGTTGGCCAGTCTTTTTAAGTTATTATATAGCAATCTATAAGACCTCGTCAGGTTCTTTTTGGGATCACTGACGTTAGGATTTTTGCTAGTAAAGAATTTTATAAAAATAGTCGCATTGTAGATATAGTTTCTAAACCAAAAAAATCCCTTCGTACAAACGTTTTGGTTGTCATAAGCAACAAACCCCTTAAAATTGATAACCGAGTATTTAAACCTCGGGTCGTCTTCTCAAGGAATTGCAGGGAAGTATGTTCTTATTATTGGCTATAAAAAAGGTAAAATTGGGGTTTTTGGAATTTGGGTAACGGGCACAAGTATATTTTCAAAGAAATAAAAATAAATAAATAACTATAAAATAGACTCTTGGCAAGGTATAAGAACTGGAAGTCCTATCCTAGTTATCCTTATCAATTGTGATGAGAATTGTATTTTTCTCCCACTTTGTTAACCTCTAACTATGAAGGTAAGTTAAGTGGATGCATTAATTTTTGATTCCTTAGGTCCTAGTCTTTCCTTGAGAAAGGCTAGAGTTATTGGAACTTGAATTAATGAAATGAAGAAATCCAATTTTCAATCAACAATGGAGTTGATAACTCTAGAGTCACCAATTAATCGACCACAGCCAAGAATGTAAAAAGCTAAATTAAAATCTATCTTATCTGAAATATCTTTAATTCATTCAAAGCAGTAAAATCTAACATGGGAAGTATTCATAAGCCTAATTGGGCAATAGGAAAATCCAAATTATTTATATCAATAAAAGACAGCAATCATCAATCCGAAATATCTCAAATAACATTAATTAAGAAAATCAATCTAAACATGGAACATTGAAAATAAATAAATACAAAGAACCTGGGATTGAGAGTCACTCCTAAAACTAAGAGAAGTCCTAAATCCTAAATCCTAAAGAGAGAGAGAGGAGAGAACCTCTCTCAAAACTAAACCTAAATCATGGAAAGTGACTAAAAAATTTGGATACTCTCTATGGATGCATTCCTCCACTTCATAACCTCTGGTCTACGACTTCTGGACTTGGATTTGGGCCAAAAAGGCTTCAGAATCCGCTATGAGCGTTTTCTGCAATTTTTGGTGCGTGGCCTCTGTCACGCGTTCGCGTCACCTGGAGTTCTTCTTATCACGCGGTCTCGTGGGTCACGCGTCCGCGTCGTATGCGATTCGCTCAAGTCGCGCGGTCGCGTCAGTCATGCGGCCGCGTCGATGCTTCTTCGCTTCTTGGCACGCGATCGCGTCGTCCATGCGATCGCGTGGATGCCAGTTTCTTCAAAACTCCGTTTTGCACTTTCCTTCCATTTTTTGTACGTTTCCTTTTCCATCCTTTTAAGTCATTCTACCTTAGAAGATCTGAAACTACTCAACACACTAATCACGGCATCGAATGGAAATAAAGGTAATTAAAATAATTAATTTTAAAGCATAGGAAACATGTTTTTCACATACATCACATAATAAGGAAGGGAAAGTAAAACCATATAATTAATATGAATAAATGGGTGAAGGATTGAATAAATCACTCAGATTAAGCACAAAATATATCATAAAATATGGGTTTATCAACCTCCCCACACTTAAGTAATAGCATGTCCTCATGCTATGTCCAAGGTAAAAAGTAAGGTTGAAGTGGTTGAATGCCATGCAATGCAATTCTAATCTAAATGCAACTAACTAAATGCATGATGCAATTCTAATTTTATTCACTCATATATAAAGCTTACATGTAGTTAAATCAATTCACATTCTCAAGGATTCATATATATATAGCCAACCTTAGATAATGATAAAGCACTTTTACAATTGAGATGGGAGAGAAAAAACACTTAATAAACTTGCAAGACAATTAGTAATTTAAGCAGAGATATATGTTAATGAGTTAGTGAACCCTCACTGGATTTTGTGTTTACTCTCTAATCACTCTGTGTTTATTGGGTTAATCACTCTATTCTTCTTTTTATCCTTACTTTCTATAACTTTGTTTTTCATCTAACTAATCAACAATTATAAAATATAGACATACCAAAAATCATGAGGTCTTTAATTGAGGTTGTAATGGGCCAAGGTAAAGGTAAGGGTATATGTATAAGGCTAAGTGAGCTAATAAGTGAATCCTTAATTAGTCTAAGATCTCACCTAACATACATAATTTCTAAAGTAAAGCTTCTTTACCCATTTTCCCATAATTCCCACTTTTTATGTCACATGCTCATATTTTGTTCTTATACCATGTGCATTTGCTTTAATTTGCATTTTTTTAATGCACATGGTAATTAATTATTTTAATTTCACATGAGCATGTTTTCCAAAAATTCTTAATTTCTTTTCAATTTTTCTACCCTTGTTTCTGTTATCCATGTTCCCATAAAGTTTCCCCACACTTAATTAATTACACAATTTCTATCTTAAGCTAACCAAGGATTCAACTTGGGATTTTTTTTTATTTGTTTTTCTGCTTAAGGCTAGTAATGTGGTTATAGAACAAGAGGGGATTAAAAGGTTCAAAGGGGGCTAACAAGGATGGCATAAAAGGTAGATTTTATTTGGGATAGTGAGTTAAAAATCAAACAAGGCTTCAATCACTCTCTTGGTATGTATTTATATTCTATAACTGGACATATAGATTAAAACAAAGCAAAGAACACCAGAATAGAAAAGAAGAGTGGAACACACAGGAATAAAATATTATGGTTTAAATGTAACCATACAATTAAGCTCAAAATTCACAGGCTATATGTTCTCAAACTCATAAATCATATATCACTCATGTATGTCATGGAGGTTTAGTTAAAATTTCCCATTATTCTCATAAAAAAAATTGTTTTAGGTGGCCTTTAAGGTTTTAGTGTTTCTCCTTGATGAAATGCTGTTAACTAACTAACATGTAATGCTATATATACAAGGTGTGGATTGTTTATAACTTTGTTAAAGTCTCTAGCTTACTTCCTTTTTAATTTTCAATTAAGTCAACTATAATATACTAAAAAAGGGTAAACTATACTAATTAATCCATCTATTCTATAGCTAATAAATTAGAACTGTGAACTAAACTAAATGGCTAAAATATGAACTAAAGTGCAAAATGCAGAAATAGAGTAAAAATACATGAAAGTAGCAATGTATAAGTACTCAGAAAATCAAAATAAAAATAAAAATAAAGAGAAAAATACAGAAAAATATCCAAAATAAAAGAAAAGAGTCTGTAGTGGTTCACCAAGATAGTACGCCAGAAATGGCGACCTCCCCACACTTAAAATAGAGCATCGTCCTCGATGCACACTCAAGCTGGGTGTGAAGGGGTGTCATCACTGGTAGGAATGGTAGCTAGAGTCTCGGTGGTGGTGGGCTGGGGATCTGGCTGCTGTAGAGGAGGTGCTGACTGGATCGGGATCTCAGGATCTGCAGCCTCAATCTGATGTGGAACCTCTGCCTGGGGAGCAGCCTGCTCTGTGCTTGCCTGCGGATGGGTCTCCTCCTCGTGCTCATCCGCCTCCTCCTTTGATGGCTCTGATGGTGAGTCAGGCTCGGAGGGGATGTCACTGCCCTGTCAGATCATCAGCTTCAGATGCTCATAGCGTCGCTTGCTGCGACTCTCCGATCTCTCATACCGGTGCTCCATCTGATCTAGCTGTCGGAACAAGCGGTGCACAAGGTGGTATGCTGGCTCTGAGGTAGGTGGAGGTGCAGTGGTGGCAGCAGGGGCAGCTGTGGAAGAAGAGGGTCCAGCGGACGGTGGGGTTGTCTCATCAGTAGCAGTGAAGGCTGGTGGTCTGTAACCCAAAGCTAGGAAGTTCCTTCTGTGAGGAATGATCTTCCTACAGTTCGCAGCCGGTGGTCTCTCATCGGCATCCTCCCAAGGCACGTCAGCACGATGGCCCATCTGTGTAACCAAATAAGGAAAGGGAAGAGTGCCTCGGACGTAGACCCTGGCCATGTAGGTTCGGATAAATCGTGGCAAGTACAAGTCCTTACCCTCCATCACACACCATAGGAGGGTGATCATAGCAGCTGGAATCTCTGTCTCATGAGTACTCGGCATCACATAATTACACAGGATCTGATGCCATAACCGAGCCTCATCATTTAAGTA
This sequence comes from Arachis stenosperma, assembly GCF_014773155.1. Taxonomy (NCBI): domain Eukaryota; kingdom Viridiplantae; phylum Streptophyta; class Magnoliopsida; order Fabales; family Fabaceae; genus Arachis; species Arachis stenosperma. The sequence continues at coordinate 23,567,768 of NC_080380.1, read as the reverse complement.
CGCCCTCTTGATTCCCTTGGGCAAGGTGGTGTCCTGACCCATCTCCCAAGGAACAGTCGGGTCCAAGGCTATCCTCGCATTAACAGCATCCCAAACAAACTTCATCAAGCGCATGTCCTCCTCAGCCTTTTTGTAGCCATCAGGCTTATCGGACTTAGGTGGGAGCTGTAGAATGTCCTCTATGGCCCTTAGGTGTACTGCGTCCAGAGAAGTCAAGAAGTAGTTGCAGTAGAATTCCCTTACCCAAGATGCATTAACCTTAGCCAAATTTTTCTCCAAAAAGAACCAGCCTCTTTGTTTGATTTGCTCAGTGGTGTATTGCTGGAGTTCTCCTGGGATCTTCAGAGTCCTCTCCAGGTATAGGTTCATGGAAGTTGCAAACACCAGATACTTCAGCTCACAGTACCGGTTTGCAAATTTCACTGGATCATTGGCAGGGAGTAGCTGGTCAGCTTTCTCCTGTTGGGTAAAGTTCTTCTCCCTCCAGGAGGAGTCATGCATCAGATCGATAATGGACATGGAGGATTCTCCTCTTTTACGCTTGCCAGTAGTAGCCTTGCCTTTACCTTTCCTCTGGGAGGCAGATATCCTGAAAAATGGAAACCCAGGATATATAAAAATAGGAAGGCAAATAGGTATATAGTCAATGAAAACACAAAGTGGCAAGGAAGAAAGAAAATAAGGAAATATAATTGAATTCATGTTAAATAGAAAAATTATCATTATGCCATGGTTAGAAGGTTAAAAGAAAGTGAAAAGCTAGAGAAAATTTTTCAAAAGGTTAGTTTGGTTAGTGTGGAAAAAGAGTTCAGAAAATTAGAATTAGTAAGTCAGTAGGATAAAAATTGGGTGAAGGTAAGTGACATAATGAAAAATTCTAAGTAACAAGGATTCACAGATAGGAACGAAAAGTAACTCATAACCAAACAAGGAAAACAGGTTGATGCTGATTCAAATAGATATAAAGGAAGTAAAAATTGGAATCAAACATCACAGAAGCAGTTCATGAACCAGGAAATCAAAAAGGATAATGAAGCTTGCCTTGGCATTCATGAAATGGTTTGGGTAAAGCAGAGGAAAACAGAGTTCAAAAATGCCAAACCAAAACATGAATGAGAACATTTTACAGAAATTTGGGCAGCATTCCGGCTTAAAATTGGATATTCCCAAAAAATAAACAGCAATCAAATAGTTCATATGAATTGAAATTAAAGCTTGCAATTACATATAAGAAATATAAGCATGAAAATTCAGTGTAAAGAGCAGCATGAAATAAGAATTTGCAGCATATGAACTAACATCAGAGCAGCAGCAGGATTGCAAAAACATAAAGCAATAAACACGAACGGTGCAATTATCAGGCCTAAATCCACTAACCACAGCCTAAGCTACCTAACAACCTAAAAATCCACTACAGCATGCATATCTAACTAGCCTAAATATGAACAAAAACAGAAAAATATGAACGAACTACGAATGGATAGAATGAGATGTGATGTGGAACCTGGTAGGCTAAGAAGGAGAATGGGGCAGAGAGGCGGCTGGGGGTGGCGGTGGTGGCGTCCGGCGCGGTGGCGGAGGATGGCGCGGCGGCGGTGGCAGCGGGTTAGGGGGCAGGGTCTTCGGGACAGGTAGGGGTAGGGGGTAGGGGGGATTGGGACGGGGGTGAGGGTGGTGGTGGTAGGAGGTGGCGCGGCTGCTGTGGCGGTGCGGTGGCGGCGATCGCGGAGGGGTGGGGGGCAGCGGCGGTGGTGGGAGAAGAGGGAAAGAAGAAGAAGAAGGAGGTGGTAGGAGGGAGGTGGGTGGTGTGGCGGCGGGTTCTGGGTGGTCGGCGGGTGAGGTGGTGGCCGGCGGTGGTGGGTGGGTGGTGGTTGTGTGGGTTGGGGAGAAGAGAGTGAGGAGAGGGTTTGGGGTGTGGCGCGACTGATAGGGTTTGCGTGACAGGAGGGGTTATATTTTCAAATCCACGAGGTCGCGTGGTGGGGGTGAAAATGGGAATGACGCAAGCGCGTGGGTCGCGTGATCACGTGGGATGGGTAGAAGAGGGAATGACGCGATCGCGTGGGTCGTGCGATCGTGTCGCTGGAATTTGTGCTAGACGCACGATTCCAGCGTCGTTTCAGCGCATCTCTCTATCTCCTTTTGGGATTTATGCAATCCTCGCGACGCGATCGCGTCGTTCACGCGGTCGCGTGGGATTGGTTATGTGCAGGTGATGCGAACGCATGGGGCCTGCGATCGCGTGGGCCATTTTGTGCAAAACACACAAGGGCCGCACGATTCCAGCCCAACTTTCTGGACGTTGGGTTTATACGCCGATCTCCAGGGCACGCGGCCGCATGGGTGACGCGGTCGCATGCGTAGTGTTTTCTGCGATTTAACGCGATTGCGTGGGGCATGCGGTTGCGTCGTACACCATTTTTTTTATGCAGGAACGCAAAATGCAATGCTAATATGAATGCGGATGCAATGAATGTTATGTAAGTTTCCATGTTCAATCAAAACTCAAGGACAAACATAATAGACAAAAGTGAAAACTGAAAAAGGGACGTTCATACCATGGTGGGTTGTCTCCCACCTAGCACTTTTAGTTAAAGTCCTTAAGTTGGACATTAGATGAGCTTCCTGCTATGGTGACTTATGTTTGAATTCGTCTAGAAATCTCCACCAGTGTTTGGAATTCCAGCATCCTCCGGGGTCCCAAACAAAGTATGTAAAGCCCTTGTGTGAGTTCAAATAGGCTTGCAGGCTCTTGGAGTATTGAATGTCAGAAGAGACTCCAGGATCCCAAACTTTTCTTCTACACCCGTCTTTGTCTTGGTCTACATTAGTCCAGTCGGGTGATGAGTAATCCAAATTCTCACTGCAGTGACCAAACGGCTCCCGAGATCCTTTAAATTGAGCTTGACACCAATTCTTGCACCTCAAGTTGAAGTGCAAACCCTTATTGAATCTTTCATACCGGCGCTGAGTGCGAGTCATGTCCCTTTTCCTCTTAAAATCGCAGAGAGCTCTAAGCTGGCCATCTGTTTCAAGTAAACCATATTCAAGTGGAAAAGTAAAGATAAAAGCTAAGGATTTTACCCACTTGAAGTCTGTATTGGGTGGTAATGGCCTTGGGATCAGTGTTTCCAGGGGTTCTGCAAGATCTACTCCCTTGTGGTCTTCAGTGGATTCCTCCACTTCCTTGCAAACCTTTTTCATTCCAGCCATATCCTGGTCAAAGTCTTCCATATCTTCCTCATTACTTGAGTTATAAATAGGAGGTTGAGAAAAGTCGACCTCTGCATCATCTTCGTATTCACTTGGGAAAGATTCTTCTGTCTCAAAGGATTCACTTGCGGATGCAAGTTCATCACGAGGAGGACTTGACTAGTGACTATCATCATCAAAGAAACATGCATCTTGAGTTACTATGTCCAGTTCTTCATAAGATATCCGCATTGGAGGTTGTGCAACATCCTCTTTAGCGTCAGTTGTAACATCCTTGACGGCGTTCTCCACAACTCTGGATTTAGGTGGTGGTTCGGCATCTCCTAGATCTTCAACCAACTCTTCTTCTTCTGCAATGACAGGCCCTCTACTTGTTCCAGTACGAAGTTATGCTCTATGCTGTCCACTGGAGTCTCTAGTGTCTTCTTCGTGTTGCGTTCTTCATTAAATTCTCCACATGAAGCCATGGGAGTCTGTCGAATGTATGAACGTTTGGAAGATAACTGATTTATTGCTTGCTCTAGTTGATGAAGGGTTGCATTGAACTGGTTTACTGATTCCTTAATGCAAACCTGTGATTCTTGGCTTGTTGGATATGGACATGGTGTATAAGGGAGTGGTGGTTCTTGGGAGTAATTGGATTGGCGTTGGGGTGGATAAGGATCATATGGTAGTGAATGGTGAAAAGAAGCTTGTGAGTGTGGTGGTTCGAAGTTATGTCGAGAGGATGGTCTCTGAGCACGGGGTGGGGCTTGTTAGTAGCTACTAGGCGGTCTACCAAATCTTTCAGCTGGGTATGCATTGTAGAATGGTCGTTGTCCATGATATCTTGGAGGGTGTTGTTGCCTAAAGGGTTGATTAGATCCTCTTGGCTCCATCCATCCTTGATTGGTCTGACCTTGATGTATATTCCTGCTGTGGTTTCTATTTCTTTCAACAAAGTTAGAACCAAACTCAAAGCGAGAGGGGTGAGAATTCATAGTAGTTATCAGAAATAAGGGGGAAGAAGGAGAAACAAATAAACAAGTAAAAGAAATTTTTTTTTTAAATATTTACAATAACCAATAATAAGGCACACGTTTGCAATTTCCCGGCAACGGCGCCATTTTGACGTTAGGATTTTTGCTAGTAAAGAATTTTATAAAAATAGTCGCGTTGTAGATATAGATTCTAAACCAACAGAAATCCCTTCGTACAAACGTTTTGGTTGTCACAAGTAACAAACCCCTTAAAATTGATAACCGAGTATTTAAACCTCGGGTCGTCTTCTCAAGGAACTGCAGGGAAGTATGTTCTTATTATTGGCTATGAAAAAGGTAAAATTGGGGTTTTTGGAATTTGGGTAACGGGCACAAGTATATTTTCAAAGCAATAAAAATAAATAAATAACTTTAAAATAGACTCTTGGCAAGGTATAAGAACTGGAAGTCCTATCCCAGTTATCCTTATCAATTGTGATGAGAATTGGATTTTTCTCCCACTTTGTTAACCTCTAACTATGAAGGTAAGTTAAGTGGATGAATTAATTTTTGATTCCTTAGGTCCTAGTCTTTCCTTGGAAAAGGCTAGAGTTATTGGAACTTGAATTAATGAAATGAAGAAATCCAATTTTCAATCAACAATGAAGTTGATAACTCTAGAGTCACCAATTAATCGACCACAGCCAAGAATGTAAAAAGCTAAATTAAAATCTATCTTATCTGAAATACCTTCAATTCATTCAAAGCAGTAAAATCTAACATGGGAAATATTCATAAGCCTAATTGGGCAACAGGAAAATCCAAATTATTTATATCAATAAAAGACAGCAATCATCAATTCGAAATATCTCAAATAACATTAATTAAGAAAATCAATCTAAACATAGAATATTGAAAATAAATAAATACAAAGAAACTGGGATTGAGAGTCACTCCTAAAACTAAGAGAAGTCCTAAATCATAAATCCTAAAGAGGGAGAGGAGAGAACCTCTCTAAAGACTAAACCTAAATCATGGAAAAAAATGACTAAAAATTTGGATTCTCTCTATGGATGCATTTCTCCACTTCATAACCTCTGGTCTACGACTTCTGGACTTGGATTTGGGCCAAAAAGGCTTCAGAATCCGCTATGAGTGTTTTCTGTAATTTCTGGTGCGTGGCCTCTGTCACGCGTTCGCGTCACCTGGAGTTCTTCTTATCACGTGGTCGCGTGGGTCACGCGTCCGCGTCGTATGCGATTCGCTCAAGTCGCGCGGTCGCATCAGCCATGCGGCCGCGTCGCTGCTTCTTCGCTCTTGGCCCGCGATCGCGTCGTCCATGCGATCGCGTGGATGCCAGTTTCTTCAAAACTCCGTTTTGCACTTTCCTTCCATTTTTGTACGGTTTCTTTTCCATCCTTTAAGTCATTCTGCCTTAGAAGATCTGAAACTACTCAACACACTAATCACGGCATCGAATGGAAATAAAGGTAATTAAAATAATTAATTTTAAAGTATAGGAAACATGTTTTTCACATACATCACATAATAAGGAAGGGAAAGTAAAACCATACAATTAATATGAATAAGTGGGTGAAGGATTGAATAAATCACTCAGATTAAGCACAAAATATATCATAAAATATGGGTTTATCAATCACTTTCGATAACTTCTTGCATTATTTCTGTGTTCATCTTTGCCGATTTGTAGATGGTGGTTTTGTCCCGGTTTGATCGTCCTTTAGGTGAATCGCGTTTTCACCTTTGTCGGTCGATCATTCCTATCAAGATCGTACAGTGAATCTGTTCTTCACTTTCTGTCGATCCGTTGCTTTATAATCGGACAATGAATGCTTCAGATTAATGCGTCTTGGGAATTTGTAGAATATCTGAAATGTATTTTATTCAAAGAAAGTGCAAATATATACATGCGGGAGTTTTCCGTACCCTTAAGTCGGATTAAATCTCAATCTTGACGCCTCATTAAAAAACCTTTTCAGGAAAAAGAGTGCATCTTGTGATGAGATCTTTTACCTGTCCTAGCTATAGTACCTTCTTAGGTTGCAGGCGTGCCATGATCTGGGGATTTCTCATCCCTTGAGTTCGGACAGTCTGTAGTAGCCTTTCCCAAGTACTTCTGTGACTCGGTAGGGTCCTTTCCAGTTGGCTGCCAGCTTTTCTTCTCCGGGTCGAGTTGTTCCAATATCATTTCGGATTAAGATGAGATCATTCTCAGCAAAACCTCTTGGCACTACCTTTTGATTATACCTGGCAGCCATTCGCCGCTTTAGTGCTTCTTCTCTGATCCGAGCTCTTTCTTGAATTTCCGGAAGTAGGTCGAGCTCTTCTCTTTGAATTGAGAGTTGGTTTGTTCATTGTAGTGGACTACTCGGGGAGACCCTTCCTCAACTTCTATTGGAATCATTGCCTCCACTCCATATGCTAATCGAAATGGTGATTCGTTCGTAGTAGAATGGGAGGTTGTTCGATACGCCCATAGGACTTGTGGAAGTTCTTCGGCCCAAGCTCCCTTTGCTTTTTGCAGTCTCCATTTCAGCCTGACCAATATGACTTTGTTGGCCGCTTCGACTTGTCCATTGGCTTGGGGATGTTCGACGGAGGTGAACTGGTGTTTTATATTCAAGTTGGTCACTAGTTTTCTAAAGCCTGCTGGTGCACAAAATTGTGATCACTACAACTCAAATAATCCCTAGTAATGGCTCCAAAGACTTGGTGCTCAATACCATGGCATAAACACAACTTCGCACAACTAACCAGCAAGTGCACTGGGTCATCCAAGTAATAAACCTTACGCGAGTAAGGGTCGATCCCACGGAGATTGTTGGTATGAAGCAAGCTATGGTCACCTTGTAAATCTTAGTCAGGCAGACTCAAATGGGTATAGATGATGAATAAAACATAAAGATAAAGATAGAGATACTTATGTATATCATTGGTGAGAGCTTCAGATAAGCGTATGAAGATGCCTTCCCTTCCGTCTCTCTGCTTTCTTACTGTCTTCATCCAATCCTTCTTACTCCTTTCCATGGCAAGCTTATGCAAGGGTTTCACCGTTGTCAGTGGCTACCTCCTATCCTCTCAGTGGAAATGTTCAACGCACCCTGTCACGGCACGGCTATCCATCTGTCGATTCTCGGTCAGGCCGGAATAGAATCCAGTGATTCTTTTGCGTCTGTCACTAACGCCCCGCCTGCTAGGAGTTTGAAGCACGTCACAGTCATTCAATCATTGAATCCTACTCAGAATACCACAGACAAGGTTAGACCTTCCGGATTCTCTTGAATGCCGCCATCAGTTCTTGCCTATACCACGAAGACTCTGATCTCACGGAATGGCTGGCTCGTTTGTCAGGCGAGCACTCGGTTGTCAGGCGATCAACCATGCATCGTGTATCAGGAATCCAAGAGATAAACACTAGAGCCTTGTTTGCTTGTAGAACAGAAGTGGTTGTCAGTCACTTTGTTCATAAGTAAGAATGATGATGAGTGTCACGGATCATCACATTCATCAAGTTGAAGAACAAGTGATATCTTGGACAAAGAACAAGCGGAATTGAATAGAAGAACAATAGTAATTGCATTAATACTCGAGGTACAGCAGAGCTCCACACCTTAATCTATGGTGTGTAGAAACTCCACCGTTGAAAATACATAAGAACAAGGTCTAGGCATGGCCGTGAGGCCAGCCTCCCAGTGATCAAAAGATTCAAAGATCTCAAGATGATCTAAGATCCAAAGATGAAAATACAATAGTAAAAGGTCCTACTTATAGGGAACTAGTAGCCTAAGGATTACAAAGATGAGTAAATGACATAAAAATCCACTTCCGGGCCCACTTGGTGTGTGCTTGGGCTGAGCAATGAAGCATTTTTCGTGTAGAGACTCTCCTTGGAGTTAAACGCCAGCTTTTATGCCAGTTTGGGCGTTTAACTCCCATTTTGGTGCCAGTTCCGGCGTTTAACGCTGGGAATTCTGTAGGTGACTTTGAACGCCGGTTTGGGCCATCAAATCTTGGGCAAAGTATGGACTATCATATATTGCTGGAAAGCCCAGGATGTCTACTTTCCAACGACGTTGAGAGCGCGCCAATTGGGCTTCTGTAGCTCCAGAAAATTCACTTCGAGTGCAGGGAGGTCAGAATCCAACAGCATCTGCAGTCCTTTTCAGTCTCTGAATCAGATTTTTGCTCAGATCCCTCAATTTCAGCCAGAAAATACCTGAAATCACAGAAAAACACACAAACTCATAGTAAAGTCCAGAAAAGTGAATTTTAACTAAAAACTAATAAAAATATACTAAGAACTCAGCTAAAACTACTAAAAACATACTAAAAACAATGCCAAAAAGCGTACAAATTATCCGCTCATCACAACACCAAACTTAAATTGTTGCTTGTCCTCAAGCAACTGAAAATCAAATAAGATAAAAAGAAGAGAATATGCAATGAATTCCAAAAACATCTATGAAGATCAGCATTAATTAGATGAGCGGGGCTTTTAGCTTTTTGCCTCTGAATAGTTTTGGCATCTCACTCTATCCTTTGAAATTCAGAATGATTGGCTTCTTTAGGAACTCAGAATCCAGATAGTGTTATTGATTCTCCTAGTTAAGTATGATGATTCTTGAACACAGCTACTTTATGAGTCTTGGCCGTGGCCCAAAGCACTCTGTCTTCCAGTATTACCACCGGATACATACATGCCACAGACACATAATTGGGTGAACCTTTTTAGATTGTGACTCAGCTTTGCTAAAGTCCCCAATTAGAGGTGTCCAGGGTTCTTAAGCACACTCTTATTGCCTTGGATCACAACTTTATTCCTTTCTTTTTCTTTCCTTTTCTTTTGTTTTTTTTCGCTTCTTTTCTTTTTTTTTTTGTATTCACTGCTTTTTCTTGCTTCAAGAATCATTTTTATGATTTTTCAGATCCTCAGTAACATGTCTCCTTTTTCATCATTCTTTCAAGAGCCAACATTCATGAACCACAAATTCAAAAGACATATGCACTGTTTAAGCATACATTCAGAGAACAAAAGTGTTGCCACCACATCAAAATAATTAAACTGTTATAAAATTCAAAATTCATGCAATTCTTATCTTTTTCAATTAAGAACAATGTTTATTTAAGAAAGGTGATGGATTCATAGGAAATTCATAACTTTAAGGCATAGACACTAAGACACTAATGATCATAAGACACAAACATAGATAAACATAAGCACTAAAATTCGAAAAACAAGAAAATAAAGAACAAGGAGATTAAAGAACGGGTCCACCTTAGTGATGGCGGCTTGTTCTTCCTCTTGAAGGTCTTATGGAGTGCTTGAGCTCCTCAATGTCTCTTCCTTGTCTTTGTTGCTCCTCTCTCATGATTCTTTGATCTTCTCTAATTTCATGGAGGAGAATGGAGTGTTCTTGGTGCTCCACCCTTAGTTGTCCCATGTTGGAACTCAATTCTCCTAGGGAGGTGTTCAGTTGCTCCCAATAGTCTTGTGGAGGAAAGTGCATCCCTTGAGGTATCTCAGGGATCTCATGATGAGAGGGGTCTCTTGTTTGCTCCATCCTTTTCTTGGTGATGGGCTTGTCCTCATCAATGAGGATGTCTCCTTCTATGTCAACTCCAACTGAATAACAGAGGTGACAAATGAGATGAGGAAAGGCTAACCTTGCTAAGGTAGAGGACTTATCCGCCACCTTATAGAGTTCTTGGTGATCCATGCATTGGCATAGAACTCTTGAACCATCAAGATTCTGACTTGTTGAATGGGGTTGGTGAGAACTTCCCAACCTCTTCTTCGGATCTTGATGAGCGGATATTTTGTACGCTTTTTGGGGGTAATTTCATGTAGATTTTAGCATGTTTCAGTTAGTTTTTAGTAAAATAATATTAGTTTTTAGGCAAAAATCATATTTCTGGACTTTACTATGAGTTTGTGTGTTTTTCTGTGATTTCAGGTATTTTCTGGCTGAAATTGAGGGAGCTGAGCAAAAATCTGACTTAGGCTGAAAAAGGACTGCTGATGCTGTTGGATCCTGACCTCCCTGCACTCGAAATGGATTTTCTGGAGCTACATGAGTCCAATTGGCGCGCTCTCAACGGCGTTGGAAAGTAGACATCCAGGGCTTTCCAGCAATATATAATAGTCCATACTTTGCGCAAGGATAGACGACGTAACTTGGCATTGAACGCCAAGTACATGCTGCTGTCTGGAGTTAAACGCCAGAAAAACGTCATGATCCGGAGTTGAACGCCCAAAACACGTCAAAACCTGGAGTTTGACGCCAAGAAAGGCCTTTACACGTGGAAAGCTTTAGTCTCAGCCCCAGCACACACCAAGTGGGCCCCAGAAGTGGATTTCTGCACCAATTATCTTAGTTTATTCATTTTTTTGTAAACCTAGGTTACTAGTTTACTATTTAAACAACTTTTACAGACTTATCTTGTACCTCATGACATTTTCAGATCTGAATTACATACTTTTGACGGCATGAGTCTCTAAACTCCATTGTTGGGGGTGAGGAGCTCTGCAGCGTCTCGATGATTTAATAATATTCCTTTGTTTTCCATTCAAACACGCTTGTTCTTATCTAAGATGTTTATTCGCGCTTAACTGTGGAGAAGGTGATGATCCGTGACACTCATCACCTTCCTCAATCCATGAACGTGTGCCTGACAACCACCTCCGTTCTACATCAGACTGAATGAACATCTCTTAGATTCCCCAACAGAATCTTCGTGGTATAAGCCGGATAGATGGCGGCATTCATGAGAATCCGGAAAGTCTAAACCTTGTCTGTGGTATTCCGAGTAGGATTCCGGGATTGAATGACTGTGACGTGCTTCAAACTTTAACCTGCTGGGCGTTAGTGACAGACGCAAAAGAGGGATTCTATTCCAGTAGGAGCGGGAACCAACCGGTGATTAGCCGTACTGTGACAGAGTGCGTGAGCATAGTTTTCACTGCGAGGATGGGAAGTAGCCATTGACAACGGTGACCCCCTACATAGAGCTTGCCATGGAAGGAACCTGCGTGTGAGAAGAGGATTTCAAGGAAGAGTTGAAGCTCAAAGGATAAAGCATCTCCAAAACTCCAACATATTCTCCATTACTGCACAACAAGTAACGCTAGTATTCTTTATTATTCCAATATATTCCACAATCCTTTATAAACAAGTAACTCTATTGTTCAAGTAATCCAAACAATTTTCTTTGACATCCTGACTAAGACAAATAAAATAAATATTGATTGCTTCAAGCAAATAATCTCCGTGGGATCGACCCTTACTCACGTAAGGTATTACTTGGACGACCCAGTGCACTTGCTGGTTAGTTGTGCGAATCACAAATTCGTGCACCAAGTTTTTGGCGCCGTTGCCGGGGATTATTGAGTTTGGACAATTGAAGGCTTATTTTATTTCTTAGATTAGGAATAATTTATTTTTATTTTTATTCTTATTTTTATTATTATAGAGTCATTAAATCAATATTGATAGGATAGTTTCTTTTCAAAAAATTTCTTTTCAAAATTTATTATTTTTCTTTTAATTAATTGCTAATTTTCGTGAGTTTAGTGTCTTGTTCTAAGTTTGGTGTCAATTGCATATTTCATATTTTTCTTTAAAATTTTCGACTTGTGTTCTTTGTTCTTCATTGATCTTCAAGTTGTTCTTGCTTAATTTTCTAGTTTGATCTTGAGTATTTCTTGCTTTGTGTCTTTTCTTGTTTCACTTGTGTTCTTTTTAAAGCATTAATTGGAATATTTAGAACAAGTGTTATATTTAATCCAATTGGATTTACGCTTTGAAAATCTTTTTCAAAAATAATTTTTCTTGATTTAATCTTGTGCCAAACTCTAAGTTTGGTGTTTTCTTGTTAATCTTTTTACAATTTTCGAAAATTTTATTAAAGTTTTCTAAAAATTTTAAGTTTGGTGTTCTTTCTTTTGTTCTTGGTGTTCTTGTGAATCTTCAAAGTGTTCTTGAGTTTTTCTTGTGTCTTGATCTTAAAATTTTTAAGTTTGGTGTTCCTTGGTGTTTTCCCTCCAAAAATTTTCGAAAATAAGGAGCATTAGATCTAAAAATCTTAAATCTTGTGTCTTTTGTGTGTTTTTCTCTTTCATCATAAAATTCAAAATTAAAAAATATATATATATATATATATCTTTTCTAACTAATTTTGAACTATTTTTTTCGAAAAATCTCACATAAAAATTCAATTTTCAATTTCAAAAATATTTCCACTTTCTTTTATTTATTTCGTTTTTATTTTACTTAAAAAAAAAATATTTTCACAAAATATTTTTAAAAAAATATTTATATATATTCCACTTTTATTTATTCCATAACTATAAATTCTCAACTTGTATTCAATATGGAAGCAAGTGGGAATGAACAGTCCAAGAGGACTCTGGGGTCATATGCTAACCCCACTACTGCTTCATATGGGAGTAGTATCTGTATACCCTCCATTGGAGTTAGTAGCTTTGAGCTGAATCCTCAGCTCATTATCATGGTGCAGCAAAACTGCCAGTATTCTGGTCTTCCACATGAAGAACCTACAGAGTTTCTGGCTCAATTTCTGCAAATTGCTGATACAGTACATGATAAGGAAGTAGATCAGGATGTCTACAGACTATTACTGTTTCCATTTGCTGTAAAAGATCAAGCTAAGAGGTGGTTAAATAACCAGCCTAAAAATAGCATAAAAACATGGAAACAGCTGTCAGAAAAATTCCTGAATCACTATTTTCCTCCCAAACGGATGACACAGCTAAGGCTAAACATCCAAGGCTTCAAACAAGGAGATAATGAATCCCTTTATGATGCTTGGGAGAGATACAGAGAGATGCTAAGAAAATGCCCCTCTGAAATGTTTTCAGAATGGGTGCAATTAGACATCTTCTACTATGGGCTTACAGAGAAAGCTCAGATTTCTCTAGACCACTCAGCTGGTGGATCTATACATATGAGAAAAACAATTGAAGAAGCTCAAGAGCTTATTGATACAGTTGCCAGAAATCAGCATCTGTACCTAAGTAGTGAATCCTCTATGAAAGAAGAAGCTAAAACAGTAACTGCAGAACTCAGTCCAGTGGATCAGGCTAATGAATTCAATCAGCAATTAGATTTTCTAACACAGCAGCTGGCCGAATTCAAGGAAATATTACAGGAAACAAGGATGGCTAACAGGAACATGGAAGTACAATTAAAGCAGACAGAAAAGCAACTGTCAAAACAAATAACAGAAGAATGCCAAGCAGTTCAATTAAGAAGTGGGAAAACATTAAATACCTCACTTCAAAGCAGCAGGAAACCAAGAAATGAACAAGAGGATACTCAAAATCCCTCTGAGGACAATCAGAGCCCAGAGAAGAACAAAGCTGGCGCTGAATGCCCAGACCATGCTAATTCCTGGCGTTCAATGCCAGAAACAAGCATGGATCTGGCGTTGAACGCCCAAAGGGAGCATGGTTCTGGCGTTCAAACGCCAGTAACAAACAAGGAAGTGGCGTTTGACGCCACTCCAGCTCCCACCACTAGCATTCAAATGCCAGTGGGGAATCAGCCACATACAAGTGCTGACCCTTCTAAAAAGGCTTCCCAACCCACTTCTGTAGGTAATAAACCTGCAGCAACTAAGGTTGAGGAATACAAAGCCAAAATGCCTTATCCTCAAAAACTCCGCCAAGCAGAACAGGATAAGCAATTTGCCCGCTTTGCAGACTATCTCAGGACTCTTGAAATAAAGATTCCGTTTGCAGAAGCACTTGAGCAAATACCTTCTTATGCTAAGTTCATGAAAGAAATCTTAAGTCATAAGAAGGATTGGAGGGAAACTGAAAAAGTCTACCTCACTGAAGAATGCAGTGCAGTCATTCTAAAAAGCTTACCTGAAAAGCTTAAAGATCCTGGGAGCTTTATGATACCATGCACATTAGAGGGTAATTGCACCAAGCAAGCTTTATGTGATCTTGGGGCAAGTATCAACTTAATACCTGCATCTACTATCAGAAAGCTTGGTTTAACTGAAGAAATTAAACCAACCAGGATATGTCTTCAACTTGCTGATGGCTCCATTAAGTACCCATCAGGTGTGATTGAAGACATGATTGTCAAGGTTGGGCCATTCGCCTTTCCCACTGACTTTGTGGTGCTGGAAATGGAGGAGCACAAGAGTGCAACTCTCATTCTAGGAAGACCTTTTCTAGCAACTGGCCGAACTCTCATTGATGTTCAAAAAGGGGAAGTAACCTTGAGAGTCAATGAGGAGGAGTTCAAATTGAATGTTGTCAAAGCCATGCAACATCCAGACACCCCAAATGACTGCATGAGTGTTGATATTATTGACTCTCTGGTAAGAGAGGTCAATATGGCTGAGAGTCCCGAATCAGAGCTAGAGGCCATCTTTAAAGACGTCCAACCTGATCTGGAGGAGTCAGAGAAAATAGTGGAACCTCTGAAAATCCCTCAGGAAGAGGAGAAACCTCCTAAACCTGAGCTCAAGCCCTTACCACCTTCCCTAAAATATGCATTTCTGGGAGATGGAGATACCTTTCCTGTAATCATAAGCTCTACTTTAGAGCCACAGGAAGAGGAAGCACTAATACAAGTGCTAAGGACGCACAAGACAGCTCTTGGGTGGTCCATTAGTGATCTTAAGGGCATTAGCCCAGCCAGATGCATGCACAAAATCTTACTGGAGGATGACGCCAAGCCAGTGGTTCAACCACAAAGGCGGCTGAATCCAGCTATGAAAGAAGTGGTGCAGAAAGAGGTCACTAAATTACTAGAGGCTGGGATTATTTATCCCATTTCTGACAGCCCCTGGGTGAGCCCTGTCCAAGTTGTCCCTAAAAAGGGTGGCATGACAGTGGTTCATAATGAAAAAAATGAACTAGTTCCTACAAGGACAGTTACAGGGTGGCGTATGTGCATTGATTACAGAAGGCTCAATACAGCCACCAGAAAGGATCATTTTCCTTTACCATTCATAGACCAGATGCTAGAAAGACTAGCAGGTCATGAATACTACTGCTTCCTGGATGGATATTTAGGTTATAATCAAATTGCAGTAGATTCCCAGGATCAGGAGAAAACAGCATTCACATGCCCATCTGAAGTATTTGCATACAGAAGGATGCCATTTGGCCTGTGCAATGCACCTGCAACCTTTCAGAGGTGCATGCTCTCAATTTTCTCTGATATGGTGGAAAAATTTCTGGAAGTCTTCATGGATGACTTTTCAGTATTTGGAGACTCATTCAGCTCCTGCCTTAACCATTTAGCACTTGTTCTGAAAAGATGCCAAGAGACTAACCTAGTTTTAAACTGGGAAAAATGTCACTTTATGGTGACTGAAGGAATTGTCCTTGGGCACAAAATTTCGAACAAGGGGATAGAAGTGGACCAAGCTAAGGTAGAAGTAATTGAAAAATTACCACCACCTGCTAATGTTAAGGCAATCAGAAGCTTTCTGGGACATGCAGGGTTCTATAGGAGGTTTATAAAGGATTTTTCAAAAATTGCCAAACCTCTGAGCAACCTGCTAGCTGCAGACACGCCATTTATCTTTGATGAAGAGTGTCTGCAGGCATTTGAGACTCTGAAAGCTAAATTGGTTACAGCACCAATCATCTCTGCACCAGACTGGACATTACCATTTGAACTGATGTGTGATGCCAGTGACCATGCCATTGGTGCAGTGTTGGGACAAAGGCATGACAAGCTTCTGCATGTCATTCACTATGCCAGCCGTGTGCTGAATGATGCACAGAAGAATTACACAACCACAGAAAAAGAGCTACTTGCAGTGGTTTACGCCATTGACAAATTCAGATCCTACTTAGTAGGATCAAAAGTGATTGTGTACACTGATCATGCTGCTCTTAAATATCTACTCACAAAGCAGGATTCAAAACCCAGACTCATCAGATGGGTGCTGCTTCTGCAAGAGTTTGATATAGAAATAAGAGACAGAAAAGGAACAGAAAATCAAGTAGCAGATCACCTGTCCCGAATAGAACCAGTGGAAGGGGCGTCCCTCCCTCTCACTGAAATTTCTGAAACCTTTCCGGATGAGCAACTGCTGGCCGTCCAGGAAGTGCCATGGTTTGCAGACATTGCAAACTACAAGGCAGTAAGATTCATACCCAAAGAGTACAGTAAAGTGCAATCAAAGAAATTAATCACAGATGCAAAGTACTATCTTTGGGATGAACCATATCTCTTTAAGAGATGTGCAGACGGAGTAATCCGTAGATGTGTGCCTAAAGAGGAAGCACAGAAGATCCTCTGGCATTGCCATGGATCACAGTATGGAGGACATTTTGGAAGTGAGCGAATAGCCACAAGAGTCCTCCAAAGTGGCTTCTACTGGCCTACTCTCTATAAAGATTCCCGAGCATTTGTGCTTAATTGTGACAGTTGCCAAAGATCAGGCAACCTACCTCACAGTTATGCCATGCCTCAACAAGGAATCTTGGAGATTGAGTTGTTTGATGTATGGGGCATTGACTTCATGGGACCCTTCCCACCATCATACTCAAACACTTATATTCTGGTGGCAGTGGATTGCGTATCCAAATGGGTGGAGGCTATTGCAACACCCACTAATGACACTAAAACAGTGTTGAAATTCCTCCAGAAACATATCTTCAGCAGATTTGGTATCCCTAGAGTGTTAATCAGTGATGGGGGTACCCATTTCTGTAATAAACAGCTTTACTCTGCTCTGGTACGTTATGGAGTCAACCACAAGGTAGCTACTCCATATCATCCACAAACTAATGGGCAAGCTGAAGTCTCAAATAGAGAACTCAAAAGAATCCTGGAACGGACTGTAATTAACCGTAGAAAGGATTGGGCAAGAAGCTTGGATGATGCTCTGTGGGCATACAGAACAGCATTTAAGACCCCTATAGGGACCTCTCCATACCAGCTTGTGTATGGAAAGGCATGTCACTTGCCAGTGGAACTGGAACACAAGGCCTACTGGGCAACCAGATTCCTGAACCTTGATGCCAAGTTAGCTGGAGAAAGACGATTGCTCCAGTTAAATGAGCTAGAGGAATTTAGACTCAATGCTTTCGAAAATGCAAAAATTTACAAAGAGAAAGCAAAAAGATGGCATGATAAGAAATTGTCATCCAGAGTCTTTGAGCCAGGACAGAAAGTTCTGTTATTTAATTCAAGGCTCAAATTATTCCCTGGGAAATTAAAATCCCGGTGGAGAGGTCCATATGTCATTACAAACGTATCACCATATGGATACATAGAGCTTCAGGATGATGACTCTAATAAAAAATTCATTGTCAATGGACAAAGAGTGAAACATTATCTTGAAGGCAATTTTGAGCAAGAATGCTCAAGACTGAGACTTAATTGAAGATCAGTGATAGTCCAGCTAACGACATTAAAGAAGCGCTTGCTGGGAGGCAACCCAGCCAATCACAAAATTTAATTTTATTCGTATTCATTAATTTAATTTATTTTGTTTCAGGTATATATCAAGTATCTTCAAAGGTGAAATATCAAATGGTTGAAGTCACAGAGTTACAGGGAAATTTGGAAGCTCACTGGCAGGAAAAAGCCAGTGAGAAATACTTTGGGCGTTAAACGCCCAAAAGAAGCTCCCACTGGGCGTTTAACGCCAGTAAGGGTAGCCATCTGGGCGTTAAACGCCAGAAAGGAGCATCTTCTGGGCGTTAAACGCCAGAAAGATGCACCTTCTGGGCGTTTAACGCCAGTCTGCTAGCATCCTGGGCGTTCAGAAAAACGCCCAGTGAAGAAGGACTTCCTGGCGTTCAACGCCAGAAAGAAGCTCCAAATGGGCGTTGAACGCCCAGGAGAAGCACCATGTGGGCGTTGAACGCCCAAAACATGCACCATGTGGGCGTTCAACGCCAGGATGATGGGAGGAGGTACATTTTCGTTTTTCTTTATAATTTTTCTAAATTTTTATGTTTCAATTCATAATTTCTTGCATAATTATGTTTCAAATTATCATTCCTCAATCCAAATTAGAGTTCTAAAAATCCTAATTTCTAAAAATCCCTTTTTCAAATATATCAATGTATCTTAATTTATAAATGCCAATTAATTTTCAATCCAATCAAACTCTTTTAAAATTTGTTTTCAAAACTCAATTATCTCTTTAAAATTCTTTTTCAAAATTAAAAATTCAATTCTATCTTTTTAAAATTATGATTTATATCTTTCTTTTAAATTATATCTTTTTCTGATCATATCTTTTAAAATCATATCTTCTATCTTATCTCTTTCTTATTTTTCGAAAATTACCCACCCCCCTCCCTATATCTTGTGTTCGGCGCCCACCACATCATCCCATTCCACATTGCTCTCCTCCTATCCCTCTTCTTTCTTCTCTTTTTGCTTGAGGACAAGCAAAGCTCTAAGTTTGGTGTGTTCTACCCGTGATCACAAAAACTATTGTGTCTCTTGATCATGGCTCCCAAAGGGAAACAACCCAACCCAAGAGGCAAGAAAGAAAGCACTCCAAAGCCACTTTGGAATCAAGGGAAGTTCTTAACTAAAGAACATGCAGACCATTACCACAAGATAATGAGTCACAGATCAGTGATCCCGGAAGTCAGATTTGATCTGAAAGAAGATGAATATCCGGAGATTCAAGAGCAAATCCGAAACAGGCATTGGGAAATTCTGGCCAATCCTGAAACTAAAGTGGGAAAGAACATGGTTCAGGAATTCTATGCTAATCTATGGCAGACAGAAAGGCAAAGAATCGTTGGGGTTGCTATCTTTGACCATAAAACTGTAGTCAGAGGAAAGATCATTCATACTAATTCTGACAGGATCAGGGAGATATTTAAGCTTCCCCAACTGAAAGATGACCCAGACTCCTTCAATAGGAGAATGATGAGGGTCAATAAAGGGCTGGACAAAGTTCTGGAAGACATATGCATCCCTGAGGCCAAGTGGACTACTAGCACAACTGGCGACCCAGTTCAACTCAAAAGAGAAAATCTAAAACCAGTAGCCAGAGGCTGGCTGGATTTCATTGGGCGTTCCATATTGCCCACCAGCAACCGTTCTGAAGTAACCATCAAAAGAGCTGTCATGATTCACTGCATCATGTTAGGAAAAGAGGTAGAAATCCATCAACTGATCTCATGTGAGCTATACAAAATAGCAAACAGGAACTCCAAGGACGCTAAATTAGCCTATCCTAGCTTAATTTCTATGCTCTGCAAAGATGCCGGAGTAAAGATGGGAATAACAGAGTACATCCCAGTTGAAAGGCCAATTACTGGAATATCAATGGTCAGACAACAACAAGATGATCCAATTAAGAGGAGAGCACAGGAAGCCCTCCCAGAACTGCCTCAATTCGAATTTTGGGAATATCTTGAAGCTTCTATCTCCAATTTGCAAGAAGCTATGGACCAAATAAAGGAAGAACAGAACAATCAAAGTAGCATGATTTGCAAACTGCTCAAAGAACAGGAGGAGCAAGGGCGTGATCTAAGGGAGCTGAAGCGCCAAAAATTAATCCTTGAACCACACCCCAAAGAATTAGAGGAGCATCCACTCCTCAAAGCAACAGGTTGCTGAGTTCCAATTTTTCTATTTTAACTTAGTAATAATTATTCCTTTTAGAAATTGACCTTAGAAGATATTTAGTAGTAATTAGGATGTCTATTTTGATTTTATTTCCAATTAAGCTATAATTTATTTTTCTCATCATCATCAGGCATGAATAAAGTAGTAGATTTTTCTTTTAGAATAAAGAAGTAATGTATATTTTTGAGTTCTTAATAATAAAATTCATAATTAATTATATGTGGTGGCAATATTTTTGTTCTCTGAATGAATGCTTGAACAGTGCATAATATGTACTTTGAAGTTGATGAATATTGGCTCCTGAAAGGATGAGGAACACGAAAAATATTATTGATGATCTGAAAAATCATGAAATTGATTCTTGAAGC
This sequence comes from Arachis stenosperma, assembly GCF_014773155.1. Taxonomy (NCBI): domain Eukaryota; kingdom Viridiplantae; phylum Streptophyta; class Magnoliopsida; order Fabales; family Fabaceae; genus Arachis; species Arachis stenosperma. Next base: position 23,547,608 of record NC_080380.1, on the reverse strand, counting down.
AAGAAAAAGCAGTTCAAAAAAAAAAAACAATATTCACAAGCCATGAGCACTAGCCAAGAGTAAAAAGGATCCAAGGCTTTGAGCATCTATGGATAGGAGGGTCCAAGGAAATAAAATCCAGGCCTAAGCGGCTAAATCAAGCTGTCCCTAACTATGTGCTTGTGTCATGAAGGTCCAAGTGAAAAACTTGAGACTGAGTGGTTAAAGTCGTGATCCAAAGCAAAAGAGTGTGCTTAAGAGCTCTGGACACCACTGACTGGGGACTCTAGCAAAGCTGAGTCACAATCTGAAAAGGTTCACCCAGTTATGTGTCTGTGGCATTTATGTATCCGGTGGTAATACTGGAAGACAAAGTGCTTAGGGCCACGGCCAAGACTCATAAATAGCTGTGTTCAAGAATCAACATACTGCACTAGGAGAGTCAATAATACTATCTGAATTCTGAGTTCCTAAGGATGCCAATTATTCTGAAATTCAAAAGATACAGGGAGATGCCAAAACAGTTCAGAGACAAAAAGCTACAAGCCCCGCTCATCTAATAAAGAATCTGAGCTTCATTTAAAACTCTAAAATATTATTACTTCTTAATTTCTGTTAGAACCCATTTTATTCATCTAGTTGCTTGAGGACAAGCAACAGTTTAAGTTTGGTGTTGTGATGAGCGGATATTTTGTACGCTTTTTGGGGGTAATTTCATGTAGATTTTAGCATGTTTCAGTTAGTTTTTAGTAAAATAATATTAGTTTTTAGGCAAAAATCATATTTCTGGACTTTACTATGAGTTTGTGTGTTTTTCTGTGATTTCAGGTATTTTCTGGCTGAAATTGAGGGAGCTGAGCAAAAATCTGACTTAGGCTGAAAAAGGACTGCTGATGTTGTTGGATCCTGACCTCCCTGCACTCGAAATGGATTTTCTGGAGCTACAGGAGTCCAATTGGCGCGCTCTCAACGGCTTTGGAAAGTAGACATCCAGGGCTTTCCAGCAATATATAATAGTCCATACTTTGCGCAAGGATAGACGACGTAACTTGGCGTTGAACGCCAAGTACATGCTGCTGTCTGGAGTTAAACGCCAGAAAAACGTCATGATCCGGAGTTGAACGCCCAAAACACGTCAAAACCTAGAGTTTGACGCCAAGAAAGGCCTTTACACGTGGAAAGCTTTAGTCTCAGCCCCAGCACACACCAAGTGGGCCCCAGAAGTGGATTTCTGCACCAATTATCTTAGTTTATTCATTTTTTTGTAAACCTAGGTTACTAGTTTACTATTTAAACAACTTTTACAGACTTATCTTGTACCTCATGACATTTTCAGATCTGAATTACATACTTTTGACGGCATGAGTCTCTAAACTCCATTGTTGGGGGTGAGGAGCTCTGCAGCGTCTCGATGATTTAATAATATTCCTTTGTTTTCCATTCAAACACGCTTGTTCTTATCTAAGATGTTTATTCGCGCTTAACTGTGGAGAAGGTGATGATCCGTGACACTCATCACCTTCCTCAATCCATGAACGTGTGCCTGACAACCACCTCCGTTCTACATCAGACTGAATGAACATCTCTTAGATTCCCCAACAGAATCTTCGTGGTATAAGCCGGATAGATGGCGGCATTCATGAGAATCCGGAAAGTCTAAACCTTGTCTGTGGTATTCCGAGTAGGATTCCGGGATTGAATGACTGTGACGTGCTTCAAACTTTAACCTGCTGGGTGTTAGTGACAGACGCAAAAGAGGGATTCTATTCCAGTAGGAGCGGGAACCAACCGGTGATTAGCCGTACTGTGACAGAGTGCGTGAGCATAGTTTTCACTGCGAGGATGGGAAGTAGCCATTGACAACGGTGACCCCCTACATAGAGCTTGCCATGGAAGGAACCTGCGTGTGAGAAGAGGATTTCAAGGAAGAGTTGAAGCTCAAAGGATAAAGCATCTCCAAAACTCCAACATATTCTCCATTACTGCACAACAAGTAACACTAGTATTCTTTATTATTCCAATATATTCCACAATCCTTTATAAACAAGTAACTCTATTGTTCAAGTAATCCAAACAATTTTCTTTGACATCCTGACTAAGACAAATAAAATAAATATTGATTGCTTCAAGCAAATAATCTCCGTGGGATCGACCCTTACTCACGTAAGGTATTACTTGGACGACCCAGTGCACTTGCTGGTTAGTTGTGCGAATCACAAATTCGTGCACCAGATCTCATGTCGGATCTCCGGATATTCACTCTTTTTGAGTGAAAAAGGGACCTCGGGGATCACCTTCTTCAAGGCCACAACTTCATAGAAGTAGTCTTGATGCACCCTTGAGATGAATCTCTCCATCTCCCATGACTCGGAGGTGGAAGCTTTTGCCTTCCTCTTCCTCTTTCTAGAGGTTTCTCCGGCCTTGGATGCCATAAATGGTTATGGAAAAACGAAAAAGCAACGCTTTTACCACACCAAACTTAAAAGGTTTGCTCGTCCTCGAGCAAAAGAAGAAAGAAGAGAGTAGAAGAAGAAGAAATGAGGAAGAAGGGAGTGGCTTTGTGTTCGGCCAAAGAGGGGAAGAAGTGGTGTTTAGGTTGTGTGAAAATGAAAGGGTGAAGAAGGGTTTATATAGGAGAGGGGGGCTTCATGGTTCGGTCATGTATGGGTGGGTTTGGGAGGGAAAGTGGTTTGAATTTGAATGGTGAGGTAGGTGGGGTTTTATGAAGGATGGATGTGAGTGGTGAAGAGAAAGATGGGATTTGATTGGTGAAGGGTTTTTGGGGAAGAGGTGTTGAGGTGATTGGTGAATGGGTGAAGAAGAGAGAGAGTGGTGGGGTTGGTGGGGATCCTGTGGGGTCCACAGATCCTGAGGTGTCAAGAAAAAGTCATCCCTGCACCAAATGGCATGCAAAATCACGTTTTGAGCCAATTCTGGCGTTAAACGCCGGGCTGGTGCCCATTTCTGGCGTTTAACGCCAGGTTCTTGCCCTTTTCTGGCGTTTAACGCCAGTCTGGTGCCCCTTTCTGGCGTTAAACGCCCAGAATGGTGCCAGACTGGGCGTTAAACGCCCACCTGCTAACCTTATTGGCGTTTAATCGCCAGTAAGTTCTTCCTCCAGGGTGTGCTGTTTTTCTTCCTGTTTTTCATTCTGTTTTTTCTTTTTCAATTGATTTTGTGACTTCTCATGATCATCAACCTACAAAAAAAAAAAAATAAAATAACAAAGGAGAATAGATAAAATATAACATTGGGTTGCCTCCCAACAAGCGCTTCTTTAATGTCAGTAGCTTGACAGATGGCTCTCATGGAGCCTCACAGATACTCAGAGCAATGTTGGAACCTCCCAACACCAAACTTAGAGTTTGAATGTGGGGGTTCAACACCAAACTTAGAGTTTGGTTGTGGCCTCCCAACACCAAACTTAGAGTTTGACTGTGGGGGCTCTGCTTGACTCTGATTTGAGAGAAGCTCTTCATGCTTCCTCTCCATGGTGACAGAGGGATATCCTTGAGCCTTAAACATAAAGGATTCTTCATTCACTTGAATGATGAGTTCTCCTCCATGAACATCAATCACAGCTTTTGCTGTGGCTAGGAAGGGTCTGCCAAGGATGATGGTTTCATCTATGCACTTCCCAGTCTCTAGGACTATGAAATCAGCAGGGATGTAATGGTCTTCAATCTTTACCAAAACATCCTCTACAAGTCCATAAGCTTGTTTCTTTGAATTGTCTGCCATCTCTAGTGAGATTCTTGCAGCTTGCACCTCAAAGATCCCTAGCTTCTCCATTACAGAGAGAGGCATGAGGTTTACACTTGACCCTAAGTCACACAGAGCCTTTTTGAAGGTCATGGTGCCTATGGTACAAGGTATGGAAAACTTCCCAGGATCTTGTCTCTTTTGAGGTAATTTCTGCCTAGACAAGTCATCCAGTTCTTTGGTGAGCAAAGGGGGTTCATCCTCCCAAGTCTCATTTTCAAATAACTTGTCATTTAGCTTCATGATTGCTCCAAGGTATTTAGCAACTTGCTCTTCAGTGACATACTCATCCTCTTCAGAGGAAGAATACTCATCAGAGCTCATGAAAGGCAGAAGTAAGTCCAATGGAATCTCTATGGTCTCATTTTGAGCCTCAGATTCCCATGGTTCCTCATTGGAGAACTCAGTGGAGGTCAGTGCACGCCCATTGAGGTCTTCCTCAGTGGCGTTCACTTCCTCTCCTTCCTCTCCAAATTCGGCCATGTTGATGGCCTTGCACTCTCCTTTTGGATTTTCTTCTGTATTGCTTGGAAGAGTACTTGGAGGGAGTTCAGTAACTTTCTTGTTCACCTGACCCACTTGTGCCTCCAAGTTTCTAATGGAGGATCTTGTTTCAGTCATGAAACTTTGAGTGGTTTTGATTAGATCAGAGACCATGGTTGCTAAGTCAGAGGGGTTCTGCTTAGAATTCTCTGTCTGTTGCTGAGAAGATGATGGAAAAGGCTTGCCATTGCTAAACCTGTTTCTTCCACCATTATTGTTGTTGAAACCTTGTTGAGGTCTCTCTTGATTCTTTCATGAGAAATTTGGGTGATTTCTCCATGAAGAATTATAGGTGTTTCCATAGGGTTCTCCTAGGTAATTCACCTCTTCCATTGAGGGTTCTCAGGATCATAAGCTTCTTCTTCAGATGAAGCATCCTTAGTACTGCTTGGTGCATTTTGCATTCCAGACAGACTTTGAGAAATCAAATTGACTTGTTGAGTCAATATCTTGTTCTGAGCCAGAATGGCATTCAGAGTATCAATCTCAAGAACTCCTTTCTTCTGATTAGTCCCATTGTTCACAGGATTCCTTTCAGAAGTGTACATGAATTGGTTATTTGCAACCATTTCAATTAGCTCTTGAGCTTCTGTAGGCGTCTTCTTCAGATGAAGAGATCCTCCAGCAGAGCTATCCAAAGACATCTTGGATAGTTCAGACAGACCATCATAGAAAATACCTATGATGCTCCATTCAGAAAGCATGTCAGAAGGACATTTTCTGATCAATTGTTTGTATCTTTCCCAAGCTTCATACAGGGATTCTCCATCCTTCTGTCTGAAGGTTTGGACTTCCACTCTAAGCTTACTCAATTTTTGAGGTGGAAAGAACTTTGCCAAGAAGGCATTGACTAGCTTTTCCCATGAGTCCAGGCTTTCTTTAGGTTGTGAGTCCAACCATATCCTAGCTCTGTCTCTTACAGCAAAAGGGAATAGCATAAGTCTGTAGACCTCAGGGTCAACCCCATTAGTCTTGACAGTGTCACAGATTTGCAAGAATTCAGCTAAGAACTGATGAGGATCTTCCAATGGAAGTCCATGGAACTTGCAATTCTGTTGCATTAGAGAAACTAATTGAGGCTTAAGCTCAAAGTTGTTTGCTCCAATGGCAGGGATAGAGATGCTTCTCCCATAGAAGTCGGGAGTAGGTGCAGTAAAGTCACCCAGCACCTTCCTTGCATTGTTGTTGTTTTCGGCTGCCATGGGTTCTTCTTCTTTGAAGATTTCTGTTAGGTCCTCTATAGAGAATTGTGCTTTAGCTTCTCTTAGCTTTCGCTTCAAGGTCCTTTCAGGTTCAGGGTCAGCTTCAACAAGAATGCCTTTGTCTTTGTTCCTGCTCATATGAAAGAGAAGAGAACAAGAAAATATGGAATCCTCTATGTCACAGTATAGAGATTCCTTGAGGTGTCAGAAGAACAGAAAAATAGAAGAAAGAGGTAGAAAATTCGAACTTATCAAAGAAGATGGAGTTCGAATTTTGCATTAAGGGATAATGTTAGTCCATAAGTAGAAGGATGTGAGAAGAAGGGAAGTCATTTTCGAAAATTAAGTAAAAGATTTTAAAAACATTTTGAAAAACACTAGTTAATTTTCGAAAACCAAGAGTCGGAAAGAGATCAAGTAATTTTTGTAAAAGATTTTGAAATTAGAAATTAAAAAGATTTGATTGAAAACTATTTTGAAAAAGATGTGATTAAAAAGATTTGATTGAAAAGTTATGGTTTTAAAAAGATATGATTGAAAAGATATGATTTGAAAACAATTTTAAAAAGATTTGATTTTAAAAATTAATGACTTGCCTAACAAGAAAAGATATGATTCAAACATTAAACCTTTCTCAACAGAAAAGGCAACAAACTTGAGATGTTCAATCAAATTATTAATTGTTAGTAAGTATCTTTGAAAAAGGAAAGAAATTGATTTTGAAAACATTTGATTGAAAAGATTTGATTTGAAAAAGATTTGATTTTGAAAAACTTTGAAAACTTGAAAAAAAATTGATTTGAAAATAAAATCCTCCCCCTTGTGCCATCCTGGCGTTAAACGCCCAGAATGGTGCACATTCTGGCGTTTAACGCCCAATGCACTACCTTTTTGGGCGTTAAACGCCCAACCAGGCACCCTGGCTGGTGTTTAAACGCCAGTCTGTCCTTCTTCACTGGGCGTTTTGAACGCCCAGCTTTTTCTGTATAATTCCCCTGCTGCTTGTTCTGAATCTTCAGTTCCCTGTACTATTGACTTGAAAATAGAACCAAGATCAAATAAACAATGCATGCAAGACACCAAACTTAAAATTAGACACTAGACTCAAACAAGAAACATAAAATATTTTTGGTTTTTATGATTTTTATAATTTTTTTGTGCTTTTTTCGAAAATTATATGGAAATAGAAAATAAAGGTTTCAGAATTCTCAATTTGGATTCCAGGAATCATTGCAATGCTAGTCTAAGACTTCGGTCCAGGAATTAGACATGGCTTCACAGCCAGCCAAGCTTTCAAAGAAAGCTTCGGTCCAAAACACTAGACATGGCCAATGGCCAGCCAAGCCTTAGCAAATCATTGCTCCAATAGCAAGATTGATAGAAATCAACAAGCTCTTGTGATGATCAGTTGAAACCTCGGTCCAATAAGATTAGACATGGCTTCTCAGCCAACCAGATTTCAACAGATCATCATGAAACACTAGAATTCATTCTTAAGAACTCTGAAGAAAAATACCTAATCTAAGCAACAAGATGAACCGTCAGTTGTCCATACACGAAACAATCCCCGGCAACGGCGCCAAAAACTTGGTGCACAAAATTGTGATCACTACAACTCAAATAATCGCTAGTAATGGCTCCAAAGACTTGGTGCTCAATACCATGGCATAAACACAACTTCGCACAACTAACCAGCAAGTGCACTGGGTCATCCAAGTAATAAACCTTACGCGAGTAAGGGTCGATCCCACGGAGATTGTTGGTATGAAGCAAGCTATGGTCACCTTGTAAATCTTAGTCAGGCAGACTCAAATGGGTATAGATGATGAATAAAACATAAAGATAAAGATAGAGATACTTATGTATATCATTGGTGAGAGCTTCAGATAAGCGTATGAAGATTCCTTCCCTTCCGTCTCTCTGCTTTCTTACTGTCTTCATCCAATCCTTCTTACTCCTTTTCATGGCAAGCTTATGCAAGGGTTTCACCGTTGTCAGTGGCTACCTCCCATCCTCTCAGTGGAAATGTTCAACGCACCCTGTCACGGCACGGCTATCCATCTGTCGGTTCTCGGTCAGGCCGGAATAGAATCCAGTGATTCTTTTGCGTCTGTCACTAACGCCCCGCCTGCTAGGAGTTTGAAGCACGTCACAGTCATTCAATCATTGAATCCTACTCAGAATACCACAGACAAGGTTAGACCTTCCGGATTCTCTTGAATGCCGCCATCAGTTCTTGCCTATACCACGAAGACTCTGATCTCACGGAATGGCTGGCTCATTTGTCAGGCGAGCACTCGGTTGTCAGGCGATCAACCATGCATCGTGTATCAGGAATCCAAGAGATAAACACTAGAGCCTTGTTTGCTTGTAGAACAGAAGTGGTTGTCAGTCACTTTGTTCATAAGTAAGAATGATGATGAGTGTCACGGATCATCACATTCATCAAGTTGAAGAACAAGTGATATCTTGGACAAAGAACAAGCGGAATTGAATAGAAGAACAATAGTAATTGCATTAATACTCGAGGTACAGCAGAGCTCCACACCTTAATCTATGGTGTGTAGAAACTCCACCGTTGAAAATACATAAGAACAAGGTCTAGGCATGGCCGTGAGGCCAGCCTCCCAGTGATCAAAAGATTCAAAGATCTCAAGATGATCTAAGATCCAAAGATGAAAATATAATAGTAAAAGGTCCTACTTATAGGGAACTAGTAGCCTAAGGATTACAAAGATGAGTAAATGACATAAAAATCCACTTTCGGGCCCACTTGGTGTGTGCTTGGGCTGAGCAATGAAGCATTTTTCGTGTAGAGACTCTCCTTGGAGTTAAACGCCAGCTTTTATGCCAGTTTGGGCGTTTAACTCCCATTTTGGTGCCAGTTCCGGCGTTTAACGCTGGGAATTCTGTAGGTGACTTTGAACGCCAGTTTGGGCCATCAAATCTTGGGCAAAGTATGGACTATCATATATTGCTGGAAAGCCCGGGATGTCTACTTTCCAACGCCGTTGAGAGCGCGCCAATTGGGCTTCTGTAGCTCCATAAAATCCACTTCGAGTGCAGGGAGGTCAGAATCCAACAGCATCTGCAGTCCTTTTCAGTCTCTGAATCAGATTTTTGCTCAGGTCCCTCAATTTCAGCCAGAAAATACCTGAAATCACAGAAAAACACACAAACTCATAGTAAAGTCCAGAAAAGTGAATTTTAACTAAAAACTAATAAAAATATACTAAGAACTCAACTAAAACTACTAAAAACATACTAAAAACAATGCCAAAAAGCGTACAAATTATCCGCTCATCACCTGCATCTGTGAATTGGGTGCCATTATCTGTGGTGATGGAGTATGGGACCCTGAACCTTGTAATGATGTTCCTATATAGGAATTTCCGACTTCTTTGAGCAGTGGCGTGGGCTAGGAGTTCTGCCTCGATCCATTTTGTGAAATAGTCTACCCCTACTATGAGGAACTTGACTTGTCCCGATCCTTGGGGAAAGGGTCCGAGAAGATCGAGTCCCCACTTTGCAAATGGCCAGGGTGAGGTCATGCTGATGAGCTTTTCCGGCGGGGCGATGTGAAAGTTGGCATGCTTCTGACATAGTGGACATGTCTTTACAAATTCGGTAGCTTCCTTTCGTAGAGTTGGCCAATAGAATCCCGCCCGGAGTACCTTTTTGGTGAGAGCTTGCGCTCCGAGATGATTGCCACAAATGCCGTTGTGTACTTCCTCCAAGACTTCCTTTGTATTGGAGGTCGGTATGCATTTTAACAATGGTGCTGAGATTCCTCTTTTGTATAAGGTGTTGTATATGATAGTGTAGTACTGTGCCTCCCTTTTTAACCTCTTTGCCTCCTTTTCATCTGTAGGGAGCGCTTCTGTTTTAAGGTAGTTAATTATGGGGGTCATCCATCCTTGATCCCGACCTGTTATGGCTAGGGCTTTTTCTTCTTCCGATATTGACGGGTTCTGTAGTATTTTCTGGATGAGGCTTCTATTGTTGCCCCCTGGTTTGGTGCTGGCTAGTTTTGAGAGTGCGTCAACTCGGGCATTTTGCTCGCCGGGTATGTGGCAGATCCTATATTCCTCGAGTTGTCCGAGCTGTTCCTTGGTTTTATCCAAATATTTTTTCATTGTAGGATCTTTGGCTTGGTAGTTCCCTGTTATTTGTGAGGTAACGACTTGTGAATCGCTGTAGATGTTGAGTTTCCGAGCTCCAACTTCTCTAGCCAACTTCAAACCAGCTAATAACGCTTCATGTTCTGCCTGGTTGTTTGAGGCCGGGAATCCGAATTTGAGGAAAAGCTCAAGTTGGGTTCCTTGGTTGCTTTCGATTATCACACTTGCACCACTTTCGGTTTTATTCGAGGAGCCATCCACGTATATATTCCACTCTATGGGGATCTCCAGGATGTCTGTGAATTCTGCAATGAAGTCGGCTAGGTATTGTGATTTAATGGCTGTTCGCGTCTCGTATTGGAGGTCGAATTCGGACAACTCAATTACCCACTATAGGATTCTTCCTGCTAGATCTGTTTTCTGCAATATCCCCTTTATGGGCTGGTTAGTCCGAACCTTAATGGTATGCGCTTGGAAGTACGGGCGAAGTCGTCGGGATGTGAGTATGAGAGCGTAGGCAAACTTCTCTATTTTCTGGTAGTTCAGCTCTGACCCCTGCAGTGCTTTGCTAATGAAGTAGACGGGTTGTTGCCCACCCTCATCTTCTCTAATTAGTGCTGAGGCTATTGCCCGGCTTCCTACTGTGAGGTACTATATGAGTGGTTCTCCTTCTCGTGGTCGAGATAGGATAGGTGGCCGCCCCAAGAATTCTTTGAAGTCTCGGAAGGCTTGCTCACATTCCGTTGTCCACTCAAAGTTCTTTTCCTTCCTTAAAGTAGCGTAGAAAGGGAGGGATCTTATCGCTGACCCTGCTAGGAATCTGGACAAGGCCGCCAATCTCCCGTTGAGTTGTTGTACCTCTTTGACGCAGGTTGGGCTCTTCATGTTGAGTATGGCCTGGCATTTATCTGGATTTGCCTCAATTCCTCTTTGTGTGAGCATAAAGCCCAAGAACTTACCTGCTTCCACGGCGAAAGTGCATTTAGCCGGGTTATGTCGCATGCCATGCTTCCGTATGGTGTCGAATACTTGAACCAAGTCGGACAGTAATGTTTCTTCACTTTGTGTCTTTATCAACATGTCATCCACGTAGACCTCCATGATTTTTCCGATGTGATCTGAGAAGACCTTATTCATTAGCCTCTGATAAGTAGCTCCCGCGTTCTTAAGGCCGAAAGGCATTACGATGTAACAATAGTTTGCTTTGGGTATTAGAAACGAGGTTTTTTCTTGATCCGGTGGATACATTGGGATCTGGTTGTACCCCGAGTATGCGTCCATAAACGAGAGATACTTATATCCCGATGAGGCATCTACTAGAGTGTCGATGCTTGGGAGTGGATAAGGGTCTTTTGGGCAGGCTTTGTTGAGGTCGGTGTAGTCGGTGCACATTCGCCACTTCCCATTTGACTTTCTTACCAAGACGACGTTTGCTAGCCATAGTGGGTACTTAACTTCTCTTATGAACCCTGCCTCTAGTAGTACTTGCACCTGTTCTGCTACAGCCTGAGACCGTTCTGGCCGGAGTTTTCTTCGTCTTTGTTGTACCAGCCGGGATCCCAGATAGACTGCCAACTTATGGCTCATCAGTTCGGGATCTGTGCCTAGCATGTCGGCAGCTTTCCATGCGAAGAGATCAACATTATCTCATAGGAACTGTATGAGTGATTCCTTTGCATCTCCTTTCAGGATCGTGCCAATATTAGTTGTCTTATCCGAGGTGTCTCCGATCTGAACTTTCTCTACTTCACCATCGGGCTGTGGACGAAGTTCTTCTCGCTTCTGAACTCCACCAAGTTCGATTGTGTGGAACTCTCCTCCTTCGCCTCTGAGGTTTAGACTTTCGTTATAACAGCGAGCGCCATCTTTTGATCTGCTTTTATTGTAGCTATCCCTTCTGCAGTTAGAAATTTCATACATAGATGTGGAGTTGAAACTATTGCGCCGAGTTGGTTTAACGTTGTCCACTATTAAGGCATTGTGGGCTGAGCTTACGTCGACCACGATGTAGTCTATCTTGAGTGTTTTGGATTGGTTCCCCTTTCCGAAGGTTGTATGTAGCGATACGTATCCCAGTGGTTGTACTGGGGTATCCCCAAGTCCGAACAGGCTGTTCGGGTATGCTCTTAGCTCTTTTTCTTCTAAGCCGAGCTTGTCGAAGGCGGTTTTGAATAAGATATCAGCGGAGCTTCCTTGGTAGTGATAGTGATGATAGTGATGACCATAGGGTCATCGTGTCTTGAGATGATTCCGGATGCGTCTTCTTTGGTAAACGTCATTGCTGGGATGTCTGGTGCCTCCTTCTTTCCTTCGACATGGTATACTTCTTTGAGGTGTCACTTGCGAGATGATTTGGAGATTCCTCCTCCCGCAAATCCGCCGTGTATCACGTGGACGTGTCTCTCCGGTGTGCGAGATGATCGCTCAGACCGTCCGACATCTTCATCCCTTCTTCTTTTTCTTGGCTCTTCTTCCCGGTTGGCTGAAAACCGATCTAGTTTTCCTTCTCTTACTAATTTTTCTATGACACTTGTCAAGTCGAAGCATTCATTGGTGGAATGTCCTCGGACTCGATGATACTCACAGTATTCGTTCCGATTTCCTCCTCTTCTTTTGCCTTTGAGTGGCCGAGCTGGGGGTATTTTTTCCGTATGGCAGACTTTTTTGTAAACATCTACCAAGGATACCCTAAGAGGGGTGTAGTTATGATATTTTTTTATTTTCTCCCCGGAGCGATCTTCCTTTTTCTTGGATTCTTTATCTTTATCTCGATAGGTGGAACCGAACCTCGAGGCTTCCCCAAGTCGAGAATTCTCCTCCATGTTGATGTACTTCTGCGCCCGTTCTTGTACTTCGTCTAGGGATGCAGGGTACTTCTTTGATATAGATTGGCTAAACGGTCCTTCTCGTAGGCCATTTATAAGGCCCATAATGGCAGCTTCTGTTAGTAGACTTTGTATGTCCATGCATGTTTTGTTGAATCTTTCCATGTAGTTATGAAGACTCTCCCGATCTCCTTGCTTGATTCCTAGTAGGCTGGGTGCGTGTTTAGCCTTATCCTTTTGTATGGAAAATCTGGCCAGGAACTTTTTGGCCAGGTCGTCGAAGCTCGAGATAGATTTTGGAGGTAGGCTGTCGAACCATCTAATGGCTATCTTGGTAAGAGTTGTTGGAAAGGCTTTGCAGCGAACTGCATCTGAGGCGTCAGTGAGGTACATTCTACTTCAGAAATTGCTGAGATGATGGTTGGGGTCTGAAGTGTCGTCATACAGAGTCATATCCAGAAGTTTGAAGTCCTTTGGGATTTTGGTCTTCATAATTTCCCTGGTGAATGGATCTTGATCCTTGCGAGAGCCATCCTCTGGAGTGGATCGAGTAGCTTTAGTTTTGAGATCAGCTTCGAGCTTTAGAAGTTTATCTTCTAATTCTCGGCGTCGCCTTATCTCCCGATGCAGATCCTCTTCTTTTTCGCGTTGATGTTGGGCTTCTTTCTCGAGTTGCTTTAATCGATCTTGAAGCGCCTCTATCACTCCTGGATTTGATGAATTTTTGTCCCCGTTGGGCTCTGGAGTATCTTTGAGTGTAACATCTGCGTTCTTGTGTGGTGTTCTATCTTCTAAACCTGAATCGTGGTCGTTGTCATGGTCGTTCGCCATGGTGATGGGATGACTTCCAGGTTCCCCGGCAACGGCGCCAATGTTCCGAGGGTTACCTGAAACTGTAGGTCGATCTCGGTCGAGATCTTCTGTGTTGGTCAGAGCCGACGTGTCCGGCAGGTGTATAGCGGCCGGAGTTGGTGTGTCCGACTTGTGGAACTAAGAGTGCTGCTGATCCTTTATCACCGAAGGGTGGGGGGTACCTGCAAGGGACTCCGATGCTTAAGTTAGCAAGGGTATTAAGCAGGTATTGAGTAGAATCAGAGTATGAGTTATACCTGGGTGCTCCAGTGTATTTATAATGGTGAGACGTGACCTTCTTTAGATAAGATAAGTTAGTTATCTTATCTTATCTTATCTTTTGTCAAGGTCAGCTTATCTTCCATGGAACCGCCCTTCTCTCTATAGGCTTGGGCTGCCCTTGGATCGGGATCGTATTCCTTGAGTTGGGCCCTTCTTTGGGCTTTCCTGTCGATTTGGACCGAGTTCTTTGCGAAGAAGTCGGTCCTGCTTGACCTAAAGAGGTCGGTCGCTTTGTCTGTAGAACATCCCGGGTCGGATAGCTCGACCGAAGGTATGAACAGTCCCCAAAATTTCAGTTTGTTTTAAAATCGTCCCTTGGACGAAAATACCCTTCTCCCTTCACCCCAAAATCAACCACCACCACCACCACCACCACCACCAAAACAGAAGCCTACGCCCAACCAGAACCACCACCACTACCACCAGTATCATCATGGTCATCATAATCTTCATCAAAATTTTCTCCAAAATCAACCAAAATCAACCAGAAGCCCAAGCTGAACAAGAACCCACCACCACCACCACCATTATCATCATGGCCTTATCATCATCATCATTAAAAAATTCAAACAACATGCACTTTGAATAATAATCAACAAATTCAGCAACAACAATATTCCAAATTCAAATTTTAGCAACAACAATATTCCACAACAAATTTCACAAAAAAATCCAAAATTTCACAAAAAATTCAATTCACAAAAGAAGAAGAAGAAGAAGAAGAAGAAGAAGCTGGTGGTGGTGCGGTGGTGCAGTGCGGCAGGACGGCGAGGTGGCAGGGCAGCGAAGAAGAAGAAGAAGAAGCCGGTGGTGGTGCGGTGTGGTGTGGCAGGCGGCGAAGAAGAAGAAGAAGAAGAAGAAGAAGAAGCTGGTAGTGGGGTACGGTGCGGTAGGCGGCAGGGCGGCAATGCGGTTGTACGGCGATATGGCGGTCCCCCTTCTCTCCCCCCTCCTCCCCCCTTTTCTCATGCCCCCTCTCTCTCCCCACCCCCCACTTCTCTATCCCTTTCTTTCTTCTTTTTTTATTTATTTTATATTTATTTTATTTTATAATTTTTTTATTGAGGGGTAATTTTGTAATAAAAAAGTAAAATTGGTAAAAAAGGACAATTTTAAAACAAACTGAAACTTTGGGGACCATTTTGTAGTAAAAAAAAGTTAGGGACGATTCTGATTTTTGACCTCTACGTTGGGGACCAAAATCATACTTAACCCAAGTAGTTAAGATGAGAAGAAAGAATACAGAGGGGGAAGAAGAAGAATGATATAGATGTGAGAAGAAGAGCAGTATAAATAGAGAGAGTAAATAAAAGTTAAAATATTTTTGTTTTTATTTACTTAATTAATTAATTTTCAAAAATTAAGTTAAATTAATTTAAAAATATTTGAATTTTAATTATTAAATTTTCAAAAATAGAGGATGGAAGAGAAGAAGAAGTTTTCGAAAATTAAGAGAGATGAGAGTTAGTTAGGTAGTTTTGAAAAAGAAGAGAGAGAAGAAGGAGATATTATTTTCGAAAATTAAGGAAGAGAGGAGTTAGTTAGGAAGTTTTGGAAAATAAGAGAGAGAATATAAGATATTAATTAAAAAGATTTTGAATTTTAAAAATAAAATAGAAGAAAAGATAAGAAAGGATTTGAAATCAAAATTTGAAATTAGAAAAAGATAAGATAAGAAATTTAAATTTTGAAAAAGATAAGATTTTTTAAAATTTTAAAATTTGAAAAAGATAAGATAAAATTTTTTAATTTTGAAAAAGATACGAAAAACATAAGATTTTTTTGAAAAAGATATGATTTTTATTTTTTGAAAAATTTAATTTTTGAAAACTTGACAACTAAGATATGATAAGATAAAATTTTAAAATTGAAGTCTGAATTTTTATCTTAAAACAAGTTTAATTACCCGTGCTATACACGTGATAAGATTGAAATTATAATTTTAAATTATTTTTTTAAAATTAATTTAAATTACAATAATTTAATTAATAAAAAAATAATATGTTATACATTGTTTGATTTTTTTTTTAATCTAGTGTTAATTAGATTAACTCTAAAATAGTTATTAATTGATTTTAATAATCTACTTTCTTCAATAAATCAGACATATATACTGAATGTGATCATAAATATAATATAGTAATAGTTAAATCCACCAACAAATATATTGGTTATTATCACAATATAAAAAAAATTAAATATAAAGGCTATTAGCACTTATAAATCTATAAAATTGCACTGTCTTTGATTCGTGCAAGGGTTTACTTATCAAATAAACTTAAAACATGAATAAAAAAATATTTATAAAATGGACCTAGCATTACTTGAAAGAATCATAAAAAATAATCAACTTACCTTATCATCCATGAGAATCATTTCTATATAAGTCGTTTTATTTTTGTCAAATTTGGATGGGACTTTCTATAACCTTATAATTCTTGCTTTTATTTTTCAAACTTTTTCATTACACAATCTACCATAGGTAATACTGTTGATAGAATCGTAGTTAGTAGCCCTTAGGTATGAGAAATAATAAACAGAAGAAGATCTATGTTTGGGTACGAATTTTCTAGATGATAAATAATTGTAACAATTCACTATTAATCCTTATATATATATACACACACACATTAATTATACATGGTAATAATTAGCAAATATTTTCAATAGAGATACTTGCTACAATTAGATGAAATTTATGCCATTATATTTTATTAACCTTTATGATTAATTCAATAGAGATAGTTACTCAATATATATGTTATCGACATTAATTATATGCCAATATATTTAGAAAAGAGCTAAAAGAGGAGATATAAATATATATAATATTATTGCTATATAGGAAGCATACATAAATTGCTACATTTTTCTTATTATATTATACAACTTAAAATTATAGTATCATGTTATTATTAATTCTAGATACTTGCTATAATTATATCAAATTTAATTATGACTCTAAATAAATAAAATAGATAACATTCAATATTATTTTTTTTCTTTTTTACATTCAATATTTACTGTAATTATAAAAAGTAAAATAATTAATAAAAAAATATGAGCATAAAATAAAACATATTAATCAAAATTCAATTTGTTATCTAATTAATTTTGTGTCCATACAATATAACTTTATAAAAATGTTATGAATCATAACCTTTTTTATTCTATAAAAAATACTATATGTAGCCTTTAGTAGTACAAAAATAATTATAAAAATTAATTATTGATATTGATATTAATCACAATTGATTATTGATACCCTGATTTTTTTAAAATATATTTTACCTTTTTAAAATATAATGCATGTACCATGTAGACCTTTATTATTATTATTATTATTATTATTATTATTATTATTATTATTATTATTATTATCAAATTAAATGGGTCACTATTAATGTGTGCATTAACTATCTCCTAATAAAATTATTGCACTTAAATGAGAATTAGAACTATATCAGTTGATATAATTAGAATGATTAAAAATATCGATGATTGATAAGTAATTTAATAACACATTAAATATTGATTTGATATAATTATAATGAAGATATTTTCTTAAATTAATATAATCATGCATTATTCATGAGCTAATTGTAATATAATTAGAATCAATTTATTTGAGAGAAAAAAAGAGTTCATGTGTAATTCCAAAAATTATAATAACTTTTTTATTTATGTATACGGATATATTAATTTTGTTAAATAATTATATATATAATATACATAAATAATTATTTACATATACATAAATAAAAAAATATATGAACTATATTTTGTTAAACTCTATCTTATCGGTTATTAAAAACATTTAAATCACATGTGTTAATTATTTTTTTTTGTTATAATTATTTTATTTTATATATATGATTATTTTTTATTCAACAATCGTGCAATAATTTTTTATTTTTCATATGTATATATATTTCTCAATTTCGACTCCATTTGTACGCATATTAACAGTTTTTTTTCTAATAGTGATGTTTTAATTCAATTTGAATTACAATTACAATTAATTGATTGATAGAAATTACAATAAATTGTATGATATTTAAATAATTAACCAAATCAATTAGTTGATATAATTAATTTATTATAATAAATTGAATTTAATGAGTTAAAAAAATAAATAAAAAAACACCATCAGAAACATGTCACGACATTTTTATCATTAAGTGCAAAAATTTAATTTTTATATAATAGAATAGCTATTTACAGATTATTATATTAAATATAGACTAAAAAAATACACTAAACAAAATAAAAGTATCAATGGTGAAATATAACCTAAAAATCACTTAAATTAAAAAATAACCTATGATGAATTATAATAAATCTATATATGAGGAGTAAAAGTAAAATAAATAATTAAAAATAAAGTAAAAATAGAAATTAAAAAATAAAAGAAGATAAAAAAAGATAATGTGTGGAGTAGATAAAAAATGTATTGTAATAGAAGATTAATATAATTAATTAATACAAAGGATGAAAGAGAAAAATCAAAATATAATCTTATTAAAAATATTTCAATAAAATATTTTAAAGAAGAACCTATTAATCAACTTTTATAAAAATATTACAAAAAATTTAAATTATATTTAAATAAAATAATAATAATACCCATAAGAATTATTAATCAAAATAAATAAAAATAATTAATATAAAATAAAATTATAGAAAAATATTAGCAAAATTAAAATAAAAAACAAAAATTATAAATTATAAATATTTTACATGAAATACATAATCGAAAAAGAGAAAAGGGATATATAAAATAATAAGATAATAAATTATTGAATTAATTGAGTTTATTTATTTTATTGCTTTATATATTATTTATTAAATAATTTAATGTTTATCTCAATCAAATTAAATAATAAATTAGTTATAATTAATTTGGCTTAATGAATAAAAAAATTAAAATAATTTGATATTTACTCTAATTAAATTAAATATTTGAAGTTATGATTAATGTAATTTAATGAATCAAATAAAATATTAAATGATGAAATATTTATCCTAATCAAAATCAAATTACACAATTGATTAGTTATAATTAATACAATTGAATGAATCAAACACATTAAATTGAAAAATAATTTAGTTAATTTGTATCTTAAGGACACATTTTAAAAATATTTATTTTTTAACAATTTTTATAAAATATTTTTTATAATATTTTTAACATATGGTCTAAAGATACAATTATAATAAACCATTAAAAAGTACTTAATTAATTAATACAAATAATTAGTGTAATTGATTTAATTCAATAAATTAAAAGAAAAATAAATGTGAAAGGAAGAGATAAAGAAAAAGTGAAATTATAAAAACGTGTAGTTATTAAAAAGCAATAAAAAAAGTCCTTTTTAGTTTTTTATTTATTAATTATTAATTTATTATAATTAATTTCACAACATTTATTATACGTTATTCAGCTTACAAATTAATAGAATCAATTAATTGATATCAATTATCGATAATTAATTATAATTGATATAACTCATTTCGTTATATTTTTTAAATAAATAATTAAAAATATACGTCTCAATTTTTTGTTAAAGTAAAATAAAATAAAATATATAAATTGAGTAGATATAAATTTGAAAATTATAAATCTTATTAACAATTCAAATAAATTAGTACCCTAAAATTAAATTTAATATCTATTTTAAAAATAATTACTGACCTTTTATTTTTTTAATTATTAATAATTTAAATAAAATAATATCCTATAACTTATTTTATTATTTATTTTAAGTAATTACTAACATACTTGTTAGTAATACCCAAGTGTATATTATCAACATAATTTTATCACGGGTATTTCAATCTTATCGTTATTACAATTTTGTACTGTCTTACTTTTTTAATTGTTATTATGTTATTAGAATTGTTAAATAATATTAAAAAAATTTTGAAAATAGAAATAGTGATCGCACCTTGAATAATTAATTCAATAGAATTAAATTTAAAGAAATAAGATGATTCAATCAATTGTATAAATAATAGCATATTTATAAATATTAATATTGAAAATAGTCTCACTAATATGATCAATACAATAATTATATAAAAAACAATTAATTACATAATTGCATAATTTTTAAGATTCTAAATAGTTGAATCTAACGCACAAATAAAAAAATATCTATATGATAATGTTCTAATATTTTAACATACTTTAAATCATATTATAAATTTATATATCATATTATAATTTTAAGTTAATTTCTTAAACACATTATAACATAAACCATCTAAAAAGATACACCAAATTAACGAATATCACATGGGTCACAACATACACTCTAAATTGTCATAATATTTTAAATAAAAAGAGCATCAATACAGAGAAATCAATGAATATATATAACTAAAATAAAGAGCAATAAAGAGACACACAAATAAAATAAAATAAAATAAAGAGAATCAATAAAAATATTAACATATAAACCACATACACGAACAATGTATATATTAATTGTGAATCACAAAAAAAAGACAATATATATATGAATTGAAGTACAAATGACAAAATAGAATATTATAAAATAAAATTATTGTAAAATTATTTAAAAATAACATAAAAATGACACATTTTTTTTGTTAATCAAAAGTTAAAAAAAAGTGTGCGCCTAATAATAAGCAATTAAAATAAACAAAAATTTTAAAAAAATATAAAAAATGAAATGTATAAATAAAGATAAAAGAAACAAAAATTTAATAAATTATAAAAATTGTACCTAAACACGAGAGAGAGGGGGAGAGAGGGAGGGAGAGAGAGAAAAAAAAGCCAATGAGTAAAAAACATTTGATCTGGTATAAATAGATGGTATTGAAAAAATAAACTAATTAAATTAATTCATATATTTCTTTATCATATTTATTATTTATTAAATAATTCGATATTTACTCCAATCAAATCAAATAATTAATAAATTCATATAAATTATAATAAATGGTGAGATTTGAATGTCTAATCAAATTAATTAATTGATATAATTAATTAATTATAATTGATTTGCTATAACGAATTAAATGAAATAAATTAGAAAACACCTTAAGAGCATGTCGCATCAGTTCTGTTATTAAGTGCAAAAATATAATTTTTATATAATAAAATAGATAGATAATAAAGATATTTTCTTAAATTAGTATAATTATTGTGCATTATTCGTTAAATATTAATTGTAATATTGTAATATAATTATAATAAAAATATTTTTTTAAAATAAATTTATTTAGAGAAATATAAATTGGTTATTAATAACTGGTGCCATTATCATATAATTATCATATATTATTATTATTATTATTATTATTATTATTATTATTATTATTATTATTATTATTATTATTATTATTATTATTATTATTATTATCAATATTATTAAAATGATTAAAAATATTTTCGATTGACAATTGATAAGTAGTTTAATAATACATTAAATATTGATTTTATATAACTATATATAATAAAAATATTTTTTAAATTAGTATAATTATGTATTATTACTTAAATGCTAATTATAGTATAATTATAATAAAGATATTTTTATAAAATAAACTTAGAAGCGAAAATAGTGCATTCATTTTGACGGAAAAATAGATTCATGAGAAATCGACACCTCACTTTCATTAGTCGGGGGAAAAATCCAGTTTTAGTATATTAAGTAATAGAATTTTAATAATAATACACGGGTAATTAAAATAGTTTATATACGGATTTTTCAAATTACTATTATTATTATTGGATAATGAATAAGAATTAGAATTATATCAATATTTTTTAAATTAATATAATTAAAATGACTAAAAATATTTAAAATTAATGTGCGTTATTAATATAATAAAATTTGATCATTTTATGATTAGATTCAAATATTCTTATTATTATTAAAAGTATTTTCAATTGATAATTGATAAATAGTTTAATAATATATTAAATATTGATTTGATATAATTAGAATAAAGATATGTTCCTAAATTAGTATAATTATGTATTATTCATTAAATATTAATTATAATATAATTATAATAAAGATATTTTTTATAAAATAATTTAGAATAGAGAATAGGAAAGTTATTTTGGAGGGAAAACGGAATCACGAGGAATCGACACCTCACCTTCATTAGTTGGAAAAAAACCCAGTTTTAGTATATTAAGTAGATTTCGAAAATTATGTTAGAAATTAGTTAGAAAAGATATTTTTTATTTTTGAATTTTATGATGAAAGAGAAAAACACAAAAAAGACACAAGACTTAAAATTTTTAGATCTAGCACCCTTGTTTTTCGAAAATTTTGAAGGGAAACACCAAGGACACCAAACTTAAAAATTTTAAGATCAAAACACATACAAGACTCAAGAACAACTTGAAGAAACACAGGAACACGAAGAACAAAATTTAAAGACTTGTAGAACACAAAAACACAAAAAGAACACCAAACTTAAAATTTTTTTAAAAAACCAAACAAAATTTTCAAAAAAATAAAAGAAAAATAACAAGAAAATACCAAACTTAAAATTGAAACAAGATTTAAACAAAGAAAAATTATTTTTGAATACTTTTAGAAAATAGGACTCAAAGAAAACGCAAGACTCAACAAGAACATCAACACTGTGACTAAAACTAATAACAAAGATTAAACAAAGAAAATAAAAATATTTTTAAAAAGATTTTTGAATTTTTTGAAAAAATTAAAGAAAAAGAAAATAAAAATAAGAGACTCAAATCAAAGTTATACTCTTACAAAAATCGGAGACTCAACAAGAACATAAACTGAACAAAGAAAAGGAAAAAAATATTTTTGAAAAGGTTTTAAGAATTTTTGGAAAAAAAAGGAAGAGGAAGAAAACGAAAATTAAAGACTCAATTAAAATAGAAATTACCTAATCTAGGAAGCAAGGCAATCCGTCAGTTTGTCCAAACTCAACAATCCCCGGCAACGGCGCCAAAAACTTGGTGCGTGCGTGCGTACGCAATTCCCTACACTTTCTGTACAGCATCAGTACCAGCAAGTGCACTGGGTCATCCAAGTAATACCTGAGTAAATCAGGGTCGATCCCACGAGGATTATGGCTTGAAGCAAGCTATGGTTGTCTTGCAGGTCTTAGTCATGCAGAATCAGAAGGAGTTGGTTTTCATTTATCAAGAGAAACTATTTAATGCAGAATAAAGAAAATACTGATAGGAATAGGGTTGAGAGTCAGAGTTACTTTGCCTTTCTGAATGAACTCTGGTACTACTATCTTCTTTGCTTGTGAATGATCTTCTTCTATGGCAGGCTGTATGTGATCAACGCCATGGGCCGTGGTCATTGATCTCCTCTGCTACAGATTAAATGCCATTGGCCGTGGTCATCCAATCTGACGAAGGGTGAAGCGCTAGCAAGTCATTCTCCTGGTGATCCTACTCAAAATGCCACAGACAATGTTGAATCTGCCGGATTAGAGAACGCTAGTCCTTTGGATTCTAGCCTATACCACAGAGACCCTAATCTCTCCAAAAATCGACTGAACTGGTGTCTCGAGAAGTCCCCAATGAAGTCGTGGATTAATCATCTGAGATATGTATAAACATAGTTGTTGGCTCATGCTTTTCCTTCCGAGTATTCACACGAACCCAAGTAGACGCGGGTGTTTGTCAGGAAAGTTCGTCTTAATGTGATCAAACACGAATCGAAAAAGAAATAGTAATACTTTTATTAATTCATAGGACTCAGCAGAGCTCCTCCCCTCAACCTAGGAGGTTTAGAACTCACACTGAAAGTAAAATACATGGAAAACAAAAATATGGCAGACCTCCTTGGGTCGATCCCACGAGGATTAATGGATTAAGCAATAGTTATTGAGTGATAAGCTTAGTTAGGCAAGCAGAAATTGGTTTTGAGATGTTCAAAAGGTTTCAGTTTGAATTCAAAATATCAAAAGTACAGACAATTAAATAAATTGGGAATAAAATCTGGATAAATAGTTAAGGCTTCAGAGTTATCTCTTTTTCCGGATTAACTTTCTTACTAACTATTTTAATTATGTAGGATTTAATTTATGGCAAACTATATGTGACTAGACCCTAATTCCTTAGACCTTCCTAGTCTCCTCTAAAATTCATTAACTGCCAATTTCTTGGTCAATTAATTCCAATTAAAGGGTACATGATCAAATTCCAGTTTGCATGCCACAAAAACTCTAATTACCCAAAGAATAAAAGGATTATATGTCACGTATCCTGTTAAATCCAGATAATTAGAATTCAGGAGAATATGTTTTCAAGCTATTGTTCAAGTATAGAGCTTTTCCAAGTTATACAAGAACTCAAATAGAAAGAGGGTCATACTTCCGTTCCACCCAAATTCATAAGATAAAGAACGAAAACAATTCTTAAATATAAATCCAAAACATAAATTAAAATAGAAAAAGTAATAAAATCAATCCATACAAATAGACAGAGCTCCTAACATTAACAGTGGAGATTTAGTTGCTCACGGAATGTAGAAGAAAAATAAAGGTTCTAGTAACAATCTGGTATCTGTCTAAATGTACAGAGTTCCTATTTATTACTAATCTTAATAGGTTTAAAATCTAAAATTAAAATAATATCTTTTTGGTGCACGAAATTGTGATCATCAATGGCGCCATCAACATGGTACGCTCAATTGCAATCTCAACTCTTTATCACAACTTCGCACAACTAACCAGCAAGTGCACTGGGTCGTCCAAGTAATAAACCTTACGCGAGTAAGGGTCGATCCCATGGAGATTGTTGGTATGAAGCAAGCTATGGTCATCTTGTAAATCTCAGTTAGGCGGATTCAAATGGTTATGGAGGATTGATAATTAAAAGATGAATAAAACATAAAATAAAGATAGAGATACTTATGTCATTCATTGGTGAGAATTTCAGATAAGCGTATGGAGATGCTTTGTCCCTTCTGTCTCTCTGCTTTCCTACTGTCTTCATCCAATCCTTCTTACTCCCTTCCATGGCAAGCTGTATGTTGGGCATCACCGTTGTCAATGGCTACAGTCCCATCCTCTCAGTGAAAATGTTCAACGCGCTGTGTCACAGCACGGCTATTCATCTGTCGGTTCTCGATCATGTCGGAATAGAATCCAGTGATTCTTTTGCGTCTGTCACTAATGCCCCACAATCGCAATTTTGAAGCTCGTCACAGTCATTCAATCCTTGAATCCTACTTGGAATACCACAGACAAGGTTTAGACTTTCCGGATTCTCAAGAATGCCGCCATCAATTCTAGCTTATACCACGAAGATTCTGATTAAGGAATCCAAGAGATAACCATTCAAGCCTTGTTTGCTTGTAGAACAGAAGTGGTTGTCAGGAACGCGTTCATAAGTGAGAATGATGATGAGCGTCACATAATCATCACATTTATCATGTTCTTGGGTACGAATGAATATCTTAGAACAAGAATAAGCCAAATTGAATAGAAGAACAATAGTAATTGCATTAATACTCGAGGTACAGCAGAGCTCCACACCTTAATCTATGGTGTGTAGAAACTCCACCGTTGAAAATACATAAGTGATAATGGTGATCATTGGCTTCGGCCCCAGAGAGGGAACCAGAAGAACCAAGATGAAAATACAATAGCAAAAGGTCTTATTTATAGAGAACTAGTAGCTTAGGGTTTACAGAAATGAGTAAATGACATAAAAATCCACTTCCGGGCCCACTTGGTGTGTGCTTGGGCTGAGCATTGAAGCTTTCATGTGTAGAGACTTTTCTTGGAGTTAAACGGCAGCTTTTGTGCCAGTTTAGGCGTTTAACTCCCATTCTTGTGCCAGTTCCGGCGTTAAACGCCAAAATTCTTGAGCTGACTTGGAACGCTTGTTTGGGCCATCAAATCTCGGGCAAAGTATGGACTATTATATATTGCTGGAAAGCCCAGGATGTCGACTTTCCAACGCAATTGAGAGCACGCCAATTGGGCTTCTGTAGCTCCAGAAAATCCACTTCGAGTGCAGGGAGGTCAGAATCCAACAGCATCTGCAGTCCTTTTCAGCCTCTGAATCAGATTTTTGCTCAGGTCCCTCAATTTCAGCCAGAAAATACCTGAAATCACAGAAAAACACACAAACTCATAGTAAAGTCCAGAAAAGTGAATTTTAACTAAAAACTAATTAAAATATAATAAAAACTAACTAAAACATACTAAAAATAATGCCAAAAAGCGTATAAATTATCCGCTCATCACAACACCAAACTTAAATTGTTGCTTGTCCCCAAGCAACTGAAAATCAAATAAGATAAAAAGAAGAGAATATGCAATGAATTCCAAAAACATCTATGAAGATCAGTATTAATTAGATGAGCGGGGCTTTTAGCTTTTTACCTCTGAACAGTTTTGGCATCTCACTCTATCCTTTGAAATTCAGAATGATTGGCTTCTATAGGAACTCAGAATCCAGATAGTGTTATTGATTCTCCTAGTTAAGTATGATTATTCTTGAACACAGCTACTTTATGAGTCTTGGCCGTGGCCCAAAGCACTCTGTCTTCCAGTATTACCACCGGATACATACATGCCACAGACACATAACTGGGTGAACCTTTTCAGATTGTAACTCAGCTTTGCTAGAGTCCCCAATTAGAGGTGTCCAGGGTTCTTAAGCACACTCTTTTTTTTTTTTGCCTAGGATCACGACTTTATTTTTACCCTTGCCTTTTGGTTTAAAGGGCTGTTGGCTTTTTCTGCTTGCTTTCTCTCTCTTTTTTTTTCGCACATAATCTCTCTTTTTTTTTGTATTCACTGCTTTTTCTTGCTTCAAGAATCATTTTTATGATTTTTCAGATCCTCAGTAACATGTCTCCTTTTTTCATCATTCTTTCAAGAGCCAACATTCATGAACAACAAATTCAAAAGACATATGCACTGTTCAAGCATACATTCAGAAGTCAAAGTATTGCCACCACATCAAATAATTAATCCGTTATAAAATTTGAAATTCATGCAATTCTTCTCTTTTTCAATTAAGAACATTTTTCATTTAAGAAAGGTGATGGATTCATAGGACATTCATAACTTTAAGGCATAGACACTAAGACACTAATGATCACAAGACACAAACATAAATAAAACATAAAGCATAATTTTCTAAAAAAAATAGAAAAATAAAGAACAAGGAGATTAAAGAACGGGTCTACCTTAGTGATGGCAGCTTGTTCTTCCTCTTGAAGATCTTATGGAGTGCTTAAGCTCCTCAATGTCTCTTCCTTGCCTTTGTTGCTCCTCTCTCATGATTCTTTGGTCTTCTCTAATTTTATGGAGGAGGATGGAATGTTCTTGGTGCTCCACCCTTAGTTGTCTCATGTTGGAACTCAATTCTCCTAGGGAGGTGTTGATTTGATCCCAATAGTTTTGTGGAGGAAAGTGCATCCCTTGAGGCATCTCAGGGATTTCATGATGAGTGAGATCTCTTATTTGCTCCATCCTTTTCTTAGTGATGGGCTTGTCCTCATCAATGAGGATGTCTCCCTCTATGTTAACTCCAACTGAATTACAGAAGTGACAAATGAGATGAGGGAAGGCTAACCTTGCCAAGGTAGAGGACTTGTCCGCCACCTTATAAAGTTCTTGGGATATAACCTCATGAACTTCTACTTCCTCTCCAATCATGATGCTATGAATCATGATAGCCCGGTCTATAGTAGCTTCGGACCGGTTGCTAGTGGGAATGATTGAGCGTTGGATAAACTCCAACCATCCCCTAGCCACAGGCTTGAGGTCATGCCTTCTCAGTTGAACCGGCTTTCCTCTTGAATCTCTCTTCCATTGAGCACCCTCTTCACAAATGTCTATGAGGACTTGGTCCAACCTTTGATCAAAGTTGACCCTTCTAGTGTAGGGGTGTTCATCTCCTTGCATCATGGGAAAGTTGAATGCCAACCTTATATTTTCCGGACTAAAATCTAAGCATTTCCCCCGAACCATTGTAAGCCAATTCTTTGGGTCCGGGTTCACACTTTGATCATGGTTCTTGATGATCCATGCATTGGCATAGAACTCTTGAACCATTAAGATTCCGACTTGTTGAATGGCGTTGGTAAGAACTTCCCAACCTCTTCTTCGGATCTCATGTCGGATCTCCGGATATTCACTCTTTTTGAGTTTGAAAGGGACCTCAGAGATCACCTTCTTCATGGCCACAATTTCATGGAAGTGGTCTTGATGCACCCTTGAGATGAATTTCTCCATCTCCCATGACTCGAAGGTGGAAGCTTTTGCCTTCCCTTTCTTCTTTCTAGAGGTTTTTCCGGCCTTAGATGCCATAAATGGTTATGAAAAAACAAAAAGCAATGCTTTTACCACACCAAACTTAGAAGGTTTGCTCGTCCTTGAGCAAAAAAAGAAAGAAGAGAGTAGAAGAAGAAATAGAGGAGATGGAGGTGGCTTTGTTTTTCGGCCAAGGGGGAGAAGTAGTGTGTAGGTTGTGTGAAAATGAAGGAGTGAAGATGGGTTTATATAGGGGTGGAGAGAGGGGTAAGGTTCGGCCATTATGGGTGGGTTTGGGAGGGAAAGTGGTTTGAATTTGAATGGTGAGGTAGGTGGGGTTTTATGAAGGATGGATGTGAGTGGTGAAGAGAATGGTGGGATTTGATAGGTGAAGGGTTTTTGGGGAAGAGGTGTTGAGGTGATTGGTGAATGGGTGAAGAAGAGAGAGAGTGGTGGGGTAGGTGGGGATCCTGTGGGGTCCACAGATCCTGAGGTGTCAAGGATAATTCATCCCTGCACCAAGTGGCGAGGAAAAATGCTCCTTCTGCCAATCCTGGCGTTAAACGCCGAGCTGGTGCCCATTTCTGGCGTTTAACGCCAGCTTCTTACCCATTCCTGGCATTAAACGCCAGTCTGGTGCCCCTTTCTGGCATTAAACGCCCAGAATGGTGCCAGACTGGGCATTAAATGCCCATTCTGCTATCTTTACTGGCGTTTAAACGCCAGCAGATTTTCCTCCAGGGTGTGCTGTTTTTCTTTCTATTTTTCATGCTGTTTTTGTTTTTTCAATTGATTTTGTGACTTCCTATGATCATCAACCTATAAAAAACACATAAAATAACAAAGAAAAATAGATAAATATAACATTGGGTTGCCTCCCAACAAGCGCTTCTTTAATGTCAGTAGCTTGACAGTGGGCTCTCATGGAGCCTCACAGATGTTCAGAGCAATGTTGGAACATCCCAACACCAAACTTAGAGTTTGAATGTGGGGGTTCAACACCAAACTTAGAAGTTGGTTGTGGCCTCCCAACACCAAACTTAGAGTTTGACCGTGGGGGCTCTGTTTGACTCTGTTTTGAGGGAAGCTCTTCATGCTTCCTCTCCATGGTTACAGAGGGATATCCTTGAGCCTTAAACACAAAGGATTCTTCATTCACTTGAATGATCAATTCTCCTCTGTCAACATCAATCACAGCCTTTGTTGTGGCTAGGAAGGGTCTGCCAAGGATGATGGATTCATCCATGCACTTCCCAGTCTCTAGGACTATGAAATCAGCAGGGATGTAATGGTCTTCAACCTTTACCAGAACATCCTCTACAAGTCCATAAGCTTGTTTTCTTGAATTGTCTGCCATCTCTAGTGAGATTCTTGCAGCTTGCACCTCAAAGATCCCTGGCTTCTCCATTACAGAGAGAGGCATGAGGTTTATGCTTGACCCTAGGTCACACAGAGCCTTCTCAAAGGTCATGATGCCTATGGTACAAGGTATTGAGGACTTCCCAGGATCCTGTATCTTTTGAGGTAATCTCTGCCTAGTCAAGTGGTGGACGAAATTGTGATCACTACTTTTCACAACTCAAATAATCCCTAGTAATGGCCCCAAAGACTTGGTGCTCAATACCATGGCATAAACACAACTTCGCACAACTAACCAGCAAGTGCACTGGGTCGTCCAAGTAATAAACCTTACGCGAGTAAGGGTCGATCCCACGGAGATTGTTGGTATGAAGCAAGCTATGGTCACCTTGTAAATCTTAGTCAGGCAGACTCAAATGGTTATGGATGATATATGAATAAAACATAAATATAAAGATAGAGATACTTATGTATTTCATTGGTGAGAATTTCAGATAAGCGAATGGAGATGCTTTGTCCCTTCCGTCTCTCTGCTTTCCTACTGTCTTCATCCAATCCTTCTTACTCCTTTCCATGGCAAGCATTATGCAAGGGTTTCACCGTTGTCAGTGGCTACCTCCCATCCTCTCAGTGGAAATGTTCAACGCACCCTGTCACGGCACGGCTATCCAGCTGTCGGTTCTCGATCATATCGGAATAGAATCCAGTGATTCTTTTGCGTCTGTCACTAACGCCCCACAATCGCGAGTTTGAAGCACGTCACAGTCATTCAATCATTGAATCCTACTCAGAATACCACAGACAAGGTTAGACCTTCCGGATTCTCTTGAATGCCGCCATCAGTTCTAGCCTAAACCACGAAGACTCTGATCTCACGGAATGGCTGGCTCGGTTGTTAGGCGAGCGCTCGGTTGTCAGGCGATCAACCATGCGTCGTGTATCAGGAATCCAAGAGATATTCACCCAATCTAAGGTAGAACGGAGGTGGTTGTCAGTCACACGTTCATAGGTGAGAATGATGATGAGTGTCACGGATCATCACGTTCATCAAGTTGAAGAACAAGTGATATCTTGGAACAAGAACAAGCGGAATTGAATAGAAGAACAATAGTAATTGCATTAATACTCGAGGTACAGCAGAGCTCCACACCTTAATCTATGGTGTGTAGAAACTCCACCGTTGAAAATACATAAGAACAAGAGTGATCATTGGCTTCGGTCCCAAAGAGGGAACCAGAAGAACCAAGATCTGATCTAAGAATTAGATGTCCAAAGATAAAAAATACAATAGTAAAAGGTCCTATTTATAGGGAACTAGTAGCTTAAGAATTACAACGATGAGTAAAAGACATAAAAATCCACTTCCGGGCCCACTTGGTGTGTGCTTGGGCTGAGCATTGAAGCATTTTCGTGTAGAGACTCTTCTTGGAGTTAAACACCAGCTTTTGTGCCAGTTTGGGCGTTTAACTCCCACTTTGGTGCCAGTTCCGGCGTTTAACGCTGGGAATTCTGAGGGTGACTTTGAACGCCAGTTTGGGCCATCAAATCTTGGGCAAAGTATGGACTATCATATATTGTTGGAAAGCCCAGGATGTCTACTTTCCAACGCCGTTGAGAGTGCCCAATTAGGCTTCTGTAGCTCCAGAAAATCTACTTCGAGTGCAGGGAGGTCAGAATCCAACAGCATCTGCAGTCCTTTTCAGTCTCTGAATCAGATTTTTGCTCAGGTCCCTCAATTTCAGCCAGAAAATACCTGAAATCACAGAAACACACAACTCATAGTAAAGTCCAGAAAAGTGAATTTTAACTAAAAACTAATAAAAATATACTAAAAACTAACTAAATCATACTAAAAACATACTAAAAACAATGCCAAAAAGCGTACAAATTATCCGCTCATCACAACACCAAACTTAAATTGTTGCTTGTCCCCAAGCAACTGAAATCAATAAGATAAAATAAGAGAATATGCAATGAACTCCAAAACACTATGAAGATCAGTATTAATTAGATGAGCGGGGCTTTTAGCTTTTGCCTCTGAACAGTTTTGGCATCTCACTTTATCCTTTGAAATTCAGAATGATTGGCTTCTTTAGGAACTCAGAATCCAGATAGTGTTATTGATTCTCCTAGTTAAGTATGATGATTCTTGAACACAGCTACTTATTGAGTCTTGGCCGTGGCCCAAAGCACTCTGTCTTCCAGTATTACCACCGGATACATACATGCCACAGACACATGATTGGGTGAACCTTTTCAGATTGTGACTCAGCTTTGCTAGAGTCCCCAATTAGAGGTGTCCAGGGTTCTTAAGCACACTCTTTTGCCTTGGATCACAACTTTATTTCTACCCTTGCCTTTTGGTTTAAAGGGCTATTGGCTTTTTCTGCTTACTTTTTCTTTTTCTCTTTCTCCCCTTTTTTTTCGTTTTTCTCCTTCTTTTTTTTTTGTATTCACTGCTTTTTCTTGCTTCAAGAATCATTTTTATGATTTTTCAGATCCTCAGTAACATGTCTCCTTTTTCATCATTCTTTCAAGAGCCAACAACTTTAACATTCATGAACCACAAATTCAAAAGACATATGCACTGTTTAAGCATACATTCAGAAACAAAAGTATTGCCACCACATCAAAATAATTAATCTGTTATAAAATCTGAAAGTCATGCAATTCTTCTCTTTTTCAATTAAGAACATTTTTCATTTAAGAAAGGTGATGGATTCATAGGACATTCATAACTTTAAGGCATAGACACTAAGACACTAATGATCAGAAGACACAAACATGGATAAACATAAGCATGAAAATTCGAAAAACAGAAAAATAAAGAACAAGGAGATTAAAGAACGGGTCCACCTTAGTGATGGCGGCTTGTTCTTCCTCTTGAAGGTCTTATGGAGTGCTTGAGCTCCTCAATGTCTCTTCCTTGTCTTTGTTGCTCCTCTCTCATGATTCTTTGATCTTCTCTAATTTCATGGAGGAGGATGGAATGTTCTTGGTGCTCCACCCTTAGTTGTCCCATGTTGGAACTCAATTCTCCTAGGGCGGTGTTGATTTGCTCCCAATAGTCTTGTGGAGGAAAGTGCATCCCTTGAGGTATCTCAGGGATTTCATGATGAGTGGGATCTCTTGTTTGCTCCATCCTTTTCTTAGTAATGGGCTTGTCCTCATCAATGAGGATGTCTCCTTCTATGTCAACTCCAACTGAATAACAGAGGTGACAAATGAGATGAGGAAAGGCTAACCTTGCCAAGGTAGAGGACTTGTCCTCCACCTTATAGAGTTCTTGGGCTATAACCTCATGAACTTCCACTTCCTCTCCAATCATGATGGCCCGGTCTAGAGTAACTTCGGACCGGTTGCTAGTGGGAATGATTGAGCGTTGGATAAACTCCAACCATCCTCTAGCTACGGGCTTGAGGTCATGCCTTCTCAATTGAACCGGCTTCCCTCTTGAATCTCTCTTCCATTGGGCGCCCTCTTCACAAATGTCTATGAGGACTTGGTCCAACCTTTGATCAAAGTTGACCCTTCTAGTGTAAGGATGTTCATCTCCTTGCATCATGGGCAAGTTGAATGCCAACCTTACATTTCGGACTAAAATCTAAGTATTTCCCCGAACCATTGTAAGCCAATTCTTGGGTCCGGGTTCACACTTTGATCATGTTTTGGTGATCCATGCATTGGCATAGAACTCTTGAACATTAAGATTCCGACTTGTTGAATGGGTTGGTAAGACTTCCCAACCTCTTCTTCGAATCTCATGTCGGATCTCCGATATTCACTCTTTTTGAGTTTTGAAAGGGACCTCGGGGATCACCTTCTTCAAGGCCAACTTCATAGAAGTGGTCTTGATGCACCCTTGAGATGAATCTCTCCATCTCCCATGACTCGGAGGTGGAAGCTTTTGCCTTCCCTTTCCTCTTTCTAGAGGTTTCTCTGGCCTTGGATGCCATAAATGGTTATGGAAAACAAAAATGCTTTTACCACACCAACTTAAAAGGTTTGCTCGTCCTCGAGAAAAAGAAGAAAGAAGAGAGTAAAAGGAGAAGAAAATGGAGGAGATGGAGGAAGCTTATGTTTCGGCCAAGGGGGAAGAAGTAGTGTTTAGGTGTGTGAAAATGAAGGAGTGAAGATGGGTTTATATAGGGGTGAGGGGAGGGTAGGGTTCGACCATTATGGGTGGGTTTGGAGGGAAAGTGGTTTGAATTTGAATGGTGAGGTAGGTGGGGTTTTGAAGGATGGATGTGAGTGGTGAAGAAAAGATGGGATTTGATAGGTGAAGGGTTTTTGGCGAAGAGGTATTGAGGTGATTGGTGAATGGGTAAGAAGAAAAAGAGGGTGGGGTAGGTGGGGATCCTGTGGGTCCACAGATCCTGAGGTGTCAAGGAAAAGTCATCCCTGCACCAATGGCATGCAAAAATGCGTTTTGAGCAAATTTGGCGTTAAACGCCGGGCTGGTGCCCATTCTGCACGTTTAACGCCAAGTGCTTGCCCTTTTCTGGCGTTTAACGCCAGTCTGGTGCCCCTTTCTGGCGTTAAACGCCCAGAATGGTGCCAGACTGGCGTTAAACGCCCATCTGCTAGCCTTACTGGCGTTTAAACGCCAGTAGGTTCTTCCTCTAGGGTGTGCTATTTTTTCCTTTTTTTTCATTCTGTTTTTGCTTTTTCAATTGATTTTGTGACTTCTCATGATCATCAACCTACAGAAAACATAAAATAACAAAAGAAAATAGATAAAATATAACATTGGGTTGCCTCCCAAACAAGCGCTTCTTTAATGTCAGTAGCTTGACAGAGGGCTCTCATGGAGCCTCACAAATGCTCAGAGCAATGTTGGAACCTCCCAACACCAAACTTAGAGTTTGAATGTGGGGGTTCAACACCAAACTTAGAAGTTGGTTGTGGCCTCCCAACACCAAACTTAGAGTTCGACTGTGGGGGCTTTGTTTGACTCTGCTTTGAGAGAAGCTCTTCATGCTTCCTCTCCATGGTGACAGAGGGATATCCTTGAGCCTTAAACACAAAGGGTTCTCATTCACTTGAATGATCAGTTCACCTCTATCAACATCAATCACAGCCTTAGCTGTGGCTAGGAAGGGTCTGCCAAGGATGATGGATTCATCCATGCACTTCCCAGTCTCTAGGACTATGAAATCAGCAGGGATGTAATGGTCCTCAACCTTTACCAGAACATCTTCTACAAGTCCATAAGCTTGTTTCTTTGAATTGTCTGCCATTTCTAGTGAGATTCTTGCAGCTTGTACCTCAAAGATCCCTAGCTTCTCCATTACAGAGAGAGGCATGAGGTTTACACTTGACCCTAGGTCACACAGAGCCTTCTTGAAGGTCATGTTGCCTATGGTACAAGGTATTGAAAACTTCCCAGGATCTTGTCTCTTTGGAGGTAATCTCTGTCTAGACAAGTCATCCAGTTCTTTGGTGAGCAAAGGAGGTTCGTCCTCCCAAGTCTCATTACCAAATAACTTGTCATTTAGCTTCATGATTGCTCCAAGGTATTTAGCAACTTGCTCTTCAGTGACATACTCATCCTCTTTAGAGGAAGAATACTCATCAGAGCTCATGAATGGCAGAAGTAAGTCCAGTGGAATCTCTATGGTCTCATTTTGAGCCTCAGATTCCCATGGTTCCTCATTAGGGAACTCATTGGAGGCCAGTGGACGTCCATTGAGGTCTTCCTCAGTGGCGTTCACTGCCTCTTCCTCCTCTCCAAATTCGGCCATGTTGATGGCCTTGCACTCTCCTTTTGGATTTTCTTCTGTATTGCTTGGAAGAGTACTAGGAGGGAGTTCAGTAATTTTCCTGCTCAGCTGTCCCACTTGTGCCTCCAAATTCCTAATGGAGGACCTTGTTTCAGTCATGAAACTTTGAGTGGTTTTGATTAGATCAGAGACCATGGTTGCTAAGTCAGAGTTGTTCTGCTTAGAATTCTCTATCTGTTGCTGAGAAGATGATGGAAAAGGCTTGCCATTGCTAAACCTGTTCCTTCCACCATTATTATTGTTGAAACCTTATTGAGGTCTCTGTTGATCCTTCCATGAGAGATTTGGGTGATTTCTCCATGAAGAATTATAGGTGTTTCCATAGGGTTCTCCCATGTAATTCACCTCTTCCATTGAAGGGTTCTCAGGATCATAAGCTTCTTCTTCAGATGAAGCATCCTTAGTACTACCTGGTGCATTTTGCATTCCAGACAGACTTTGAGAAATCAAATTGACTTGCTGAGTCAATATTTTTTTCTGAGCCAATATGGCATTCAGAGTATCAATCTCAATAACTCCTTTCTTCTGATTTGTCCCATTGTTCACAGGATTCCTTTCAGAAGTGTACATGAATTGGTTATTTGCAACCATTTCAATTAGTTCTTGAGCTTCTGTAGGCGTCTTCTTCAGATGAAGAGATCCTCCAGCAGGGCTATCCAATGACATCTTGGACAGTTCAGAGAGACCATCATAGAAAATACCTATGATGCTCCATTCAGAAAGCATGTCAGAAGGACATTTTCTGATCAATTGTTTGTATCTTTCCCAAGCTACATAGAGGGATTCTCCTTCCTTCTATCTGAAGGTTTGGACTTCCACTCTAAGCTTACTCAATTTTTGAGGTGGAAAGAACTTTGCCAAGAAGGCATTGACTAGCTTTTCCCAAGAGTTCAGGCTTTCTTTAGGTTGTAAGTCCAACCATGTCCTAGCTCTGTCTCTTACAGCAAAAGGGAATAGCATAAGTCTGTAGACCTCAGGGTCAACCCCATTTGTCTTGACAGTGTCACAGATTTGCAAGAATTCAGCTAAAAACTGATGAGGATCTTCCAATGGAAGTCCATGGAACTTGCAATTCTGTTGCATTAGAGAAACTAATTGAGGCTTAAGCTCAAAGTTGTTGCTCCAATGGCAGGATAGAGATGCTTCTCCCATAGAAGTCGGGAGTAGGTGCAGTAAAGTCACCCAGCACCTTCCTTGCATTGTTGGCATTGTTGTTATTTTCGGCTGCCATGGGTTCTTCTTCTTTGAAGATTTGTTAGGTCCTCTACAGAGAGTTGTGCCTTAGCTTCTCTTAGCTTTCGCTTCAAGGTCCTTTCAGGTTCAGGGTCAGCCTCAACAAGAATGCTTTTGTCTTTGCTCCTGCTCACATGAAAAAGAAGAGAACAAGAAAATATGGAATCCTCTATGTCACAGTATAGAGATTCCTTAAGGTGTCAGAGGAACAGAAAAATAGAAGGAAGAGGTAGAAGAATTCGAACTTAGTGAGATAGAGTTCGAATTGTGCATTGAGGAGGAGTGGTACTCCATAAATAGAAGGATGTGAGAAGAGAGGAAGAAATTTTCGAAAATTAAGTAAAAGATTTTGAAAACATTTTGAAAAAGATTTTGAAGAAGATATGATTGAAAACTTTTTTTGAAAAGATGTGATTTAAAAGTTATGTTTGAAAAGTTATGGTTTTAAAAAGATATGATTTGAAAACAATTTTAAAAAGATTTGATTTTAAAAATTAATGACTTGGCTAACAAGAAAAGATATGATTCAAACATTAAACCTTTCTCAACAGAAAAGGCAACATACTTGAAATGTTGAATCAAATCATTAATTTTTAGCAAGTATCTTTGAAAAAAGGCAAGAAATTGATTTTGAAAATATTTGATTGAAAAGACTTGATTTTGAAAAGATTTGATTTTGAAAAACTTTGAAAACTTTGAAAAAAAAAATTGATTTGAAAACAAAATCTTCCCTCTTGTGCCATCCTGGCGTTAAACGCCCAGAATGGTGCACATTCTGGCGTTTAACGCCCAAAGCACTACCCTTTTGGGCGTTAAACGCCCAGCCAGGCACTCTGGCTGGCGTTTAAACGCCAGTTTGCCTTCCTCACTGGGCGTTTTGAACGCCCAGCTTTTTCTGTATAATTCCTCTGCTGTATGTTCTGAATCTTCAATTCTCTGTATTATTGACTTGAAAAGACACAAATTAAAAATATTTTTGGCATTTTAATAATGAGGAATAATCAAAATGCAACTAAAATCAATACAATGCATGCAAGCACCCAAACTTAGCAGTTTGTATACTACGGACACTAACAACAGAATGCACATGAGAAACACAAAACACTCAAGTCAAGAGAATTCAAAAGATCATAGCAAGGAAGTCATCAAGAACATCTTGAAGATTAATGAAGACACATGCATGAATTCGAAAAATGCAAGAAGAACAGAAACAGCAATTGACACCAAACTTAAAATGAGACACTAGACTCAACAAGAAACATACAATATTTTTTGGTTTTTTATGATTTTGTGAATTTTTTTGGATTTTTCGAAATTAAGT
Source organism: Arachis stenosperma (assembly GCF_014773155.1). NCBI lineage: Eukaryota > Viridiplantae > Streptophyta > Magnoliopsida > Fabales > Fabaceae > Arachis > Arachis stenosperma. The sequence goes on along the minus strand of NC_080380.1, from coordinate 23,510,096 downwards.
GGAAAAGAAAATAAAGGTATCAAAATTCTTAATGAGAATTCCAGGAATCATGCAATGTTAGTCTAAAGCTTTAGTCTAAAGGAATTAGACATGGCTAGCCAAGCTTCAGCAGGACATTGCATTCAAGAGCTAAATTGATGAGAATCAATCAGCTTGGTGATGATAAGAACATCACCTTGAAACACTAGAATTCATCTTAAGAACTCTGAAAAATACTAATCTAAGCAACAAGATGAACCGTCAGTTGTCCATACTCGAAACAATCCCCGGCAACAGCGCCAAAAACTTGGTGCACGAAATTGTGATCACTACTTTTCACAACTCAAATAATCCCTAGTAATGGCCCCAAAGACTTGGTGCTCAATACCATGGCATAAACACAACTTCGCACAACTAACCAGCAAGTGCACTGGGTCGTCCAAGTAATAAACCTTACGCGAGTAAGGGTCGATCCCACGGAGATTGTTGGTATGAAGCAAGCTATGGTCACCTTGTAAATCTTAGTCAGGCAGACTCAAATGGTTATGGATGATATATGAATAAAACATAAAGATAAAGATAGAGATACTTATGTATTTCATTGGTGAGAATTTCAAATAAGCGAATGGAGATGCTTTGTCCCTTCCGTCTCTCTGCTTTCCTGCTGTCTTCATCCAATCCTTCTTACTCCTTTCCATGGCAAGCATTATGCAAGGGTTTCACCGTTGTCAGGCTACTCCCATCCTCTCAGTGGAAATGTTCAACGCACCCTGTCACGGCACGGCTATCCAGCAGTCGGTTCTCGATCATGTCGGAATAGAATCCAGTGATTCTTTTGCGTCTGTCACTAACGCCCCACAATCGCGAGTTTGAAGCACGTCACAGTCATTCAATCATTGAATCCTACTCAGAATACCATAGACAAGGTTAGACCTTCCGGATTCTCTTGAATGCCGCCATCAGTTCTAGCCTGTACCACGAAGACTCTGATCTCACGGAATGGCTGGCTCGGTTGTCAGGCGAGCGCTCGGTTGTCAGGCGATCAACCATGCGTCGTGTATCAGGAATCCAAGAGATATTCACCCAATCTAAGGTAGAACGGAGGTGGTTGTCAGTCACACGTTCATAGGTGAGAATGATGATGAGTGTCACGGATCATCACATTCATCAAGTTGAAGAACAAGTGATATCTTGGAACAAGAACAAGCGGAATTGAATAGAAGAACAATAGTAATTGCATTAATACTCGAGGTACAGCAGAGCTCCACACCTTAATCTATGGTGTGTAGAAACTCCACCGTTGAAAATACATAAGAACAAGAGTGATCATTGGCTTCGGTCCCAAAGAGGGAACCAGAAGAACCAAGATCTGATCTAAGAACTAGATGTCCAAAGATAAAAATACAATAGTAAAAGGTCCTATTTATAGGGAACTAGTAGCTTAAGAATTACAACGATGAGTAAAAGACATAAAAATCCACTTCCGGGCCCACTTGGTGTGTGCTTGGACTGAGCATTGAAGCATTTTCGTGTAGAGACTCTTCTTGGAGTTAAACGCCAGCTTTTGTGCCAGTTTGGGCGTTTAACTCCCACTTTGGTGCCAGTTCCGGCGTTTAACGCTGGGAATTCTGAGGGTGACTTTGAACGCCAGTTTGGGCCATCAAATCTTGGGCAAAGTATGGACTATCATATATTGCTGGAAAGCCCAGAATGTCTACCTTCAACTCCGTTGAGAGCGCGCCAATTGGGCTTCTGTAGCTCCAGAAAATCCACTTCGAGTGCAGGGAGGTCAGAATCTAACAGCATCTGCAGTCCTTTTCAGTCTCTGAATCAGATTTTTGCTCAGGTCCCTGGTGGACGAAATTGTGATTCAAATTCTTGTATCATTTGTGATCAATGTTCTAATTATGGCTCTGGTGGAATTCACAACTCCGTTCAACTAACCAGCAAGTGTACTGGGTCGTCCAAGTAATAACCTTACGTGAGTAAGGGTCGAATCCACAGAGATTGTTGGTATGAAGCAAGCTATGGTCACCTTGCAAATCTCAGTTAGGCAGATTAAAATAGGATTATGGGTTTAAATAAAATAGAAAGAAGTTAATAAAAAGGGATAGAAATACTTATGCAGATTTATTGGTAGGAATTTCAGATAAGCGGAATGGAGGTGCTGTAGAGCTCTAGGACGCCTGCTCTCCTATTCCTTCTACCCAATCCTTCTTACTCCTCTCCATGGCAAGCTTTGTATAGGGGTTCACTATCAGCTGTGGCTACTTTCATTCCTCTCGGGGAAATAACCTGTACGGCTGTCACTCGCACAGCTAACCATCTGGAGGCATCACCCATGGTTGATAGCTACATCCCATCCTCGCAGTGAAAGCTATGCACGCACTCTGTCACAGTACGGCCAATCACCGGTTGGTTCCCGCTCCTACTGGAATAGAATCCCTCTTTTGCGTTTGTCACTAACGCCCAGCAGGTTAAAGTTTGAAGCACGTCACAGTCATTCATGAACGGAATCCTACTCGGAATACCACAGACAAGGTGAGACTTTCCGGATTCCCAGGATCCTACTCGGAACACCACAGACAAGGTTGGACTTTCCGGATCCAGATGAATGCCGCCATCTATCTAGCTTATACCACGAAGATTCTGTTGGGGAATCTAAGAGATAAACATTCAAGCCTTGTTACACGCAAACGGAAGTGGTTGTCAATCACGCGCGTTCATAAGTGAGAATGATGATGAGAGTTATTAGCTCATCACATTCATCATGTTCTTGAGTACGAATGAATATCTTGGAATAAGAATAGATAGAGAATTGAATAAAAGAAAATAGAACTTCATTAATCTTTGAGGTACAGCAGAGCTCCACACCCTTAATCTATGGTGTGCAGAAACTCCACCGTTGAAATACATAAGTAAAAGAAGGTTCAGGCATGGCCGAATGGCCAGCCCCCTAAACGTGATCAATGATCTCCTAAGATGAAGAGTAAATAAAACTGAGATCAAATGATTGATACATTAGTAAATCATCCTATTTATAATAAACTAGCTCCTAGGGTTTACATGAGTAAGTAATTGATGCATAAATCCACTTCCGGGCCCACTTGGTGTGCTTGGGCTGAGCTTGATCTATCCACGAGCAGAGGCTCCTCTTGGAGTTGAATTTCGAGTTATGATGTGCTTTGGGCGTTCAACTCCGGATTATGACGTTTTTCTGGCGTTTAACTCCAGAAAGGAGCGTGTACTTGGCGTTCAACGCCAGTTTGCGTCGTCATTCTTCGAATAAAAGTATGGACTATTATATATTGCTGGAAAGCCCTGGATGTCTACTTTCCAACGCCGTTGAGAGCGCGCCATTTAGAGTTCTGTAGCTCCAGAAAATCCATTTCGAGTGCAGGGAGGTCAGAATCCAACAGCATCAGCATCCTTTTGTCAGCCTTTTTCAGAGTTTTGCTCAAATCCCTCAATTTCAGTCAGAATTTACCTGAAATCACAGAAAAACACACAAACTCATAGTAAAGTCCAGAAATGTGAATTTAACATAAAAACTAATGAAAACATCCCTAAAAGTAGCTCAAACTTACTAAAAACTATATAAAAACAATGCCAAAAAGCGTATAATTATCCGCTCATCACACACCAAACTTAAATTGTTGCTTGTCCCCAAGCAACTGAAAATCAAATAGGATAAAAAGAAGAGATATACTATAAAGTCCAAAATATCATGAATATTAATTTAATTACATGAGCGGGACTTGTAGCTTTTTGCTTCTGAACAGTTTTGGCATCTCACTTTTTCCTTTGAAGTTCAGAGTGATTGGCATCTTTAGGAACTTAGAATTTCAGATAGTGTTATTGACTTTCCTAGTTAAGCATGTTGATTCTTGAACACAGCTACTTTTGAGTCTTGGCCGTGGCCCTAAGCACTTTGTCTTCCAGTATTACCACCGGATACATAAATGCCACAGACACATAACTGGGTGAACCTTTTCAGATTGTGACTCAGCTTTGCTAGAGTCCCCAGTTAGTGGTGTCCAGAGCTCTTAAGCACACTCTTTTGCCTTGGATCACGACTTTAACCACTCAGTCTCAAGCTTTTCACTTGGACCTTCATGACACAAGCACATGGTTAGGGACAGCTTGGTTTAGCCGCTTAGGCCTGGATTTAATTTCCTTGGGCCCTCCTATCCATTGATGCTCAAAGCCTTGGATCCTTTTTACCCTTGCCTTTTGGTTTTAAGGGCTATGGCTTTTTCTACTGCTCCTTTTTTTTTTTTTTTTTTTTTTTTTTTCGCCATTTTTTTTTTCTTCTTTTTTTTTTTTTCGCAAGCTTTCTTTTTGCTTTTTCTTGCTTCAAGAATCAATTTCATGATTTTTCAGATCCTCAATAACATTTCTCTTTGTTCATCATTCTTTCAAGAGCCAACAATTTTAACATTCTAAACAACAGATCCAAAGACATATGCACTGTTCATTCATTCATTCAGAAAACAAAAGCATTGTCACCACATCAATATAATTAAACTAAATTCACTAATAATTTCGAAAATTATGCACTTCTTGTTCTTTTGAATTAAAACATTTTTCTTTTAAGAGGTGAAGGACTAATGGATTTTATTCATAGCTTTAAGGCATGGTTACACACTAATGATCATGAAATAAAGACAAAACATAGATAAACATAATAATTAAAAACCGAAAACAGAAAGAAATAAAGAACAAGGAATGAATCCACCTCTAGTGGTCTTCTTCTTGAAGGACCAATGATGTTCTTCACTCTTCTATGTCCCTTCCTTGCCTTTGTTGCTCCTCCCTCATTGCTCTTTGATCTTCTCTTATTTCTTGAAGAGTGAGGGCGTGTTCATGGTGTTCCACCCTTAGTTGTTCCACATTATGGCTCAAATCTTCTTCCAAGGAGGTGCTAAGTTGCTCCCAATAGTTGTTGGGAGGAAAGTGCATTCCATGAGGCATTTGTTGATGATGCACTTCCTCATGTTCTTCTTGAGGCCGTGAGGAACTTCCCTTGTTTGCTCCATCCTTTTCTTGGTGATGGGCTTGTCTTCTTCTATGGAGCATCTCCATCTATGATAACTCCGGCTGAATAACATAGATGGCATATGAGGTGAGGGAATGCTAGCCGTGCCATGTATGAAGGTTTGTCAGCTATTTTGTAGAGTTCATTGGCTATGACTTCATGAATCTCTACTTCTTCACCAATCATGATGCTATGAACCATGATGGCCCGATCCACAGTAACTTCAGATCGGTTGCTTGTGGGATGATGGATCTTTGAATGAACTCCAACCATCCTCTAGCTACAGGCTTGAGGTCCAGTCTTCTTAGTTGGACTGGCTTGCCTTTGGAGTCAACTCTCCATTGGGCGCCTTCCACACAAATGTCCCTAAGGACTTGGTCCAACCTTTGATCAAAGTTGACCCTTCTAGTGTAGGGGTGTTCATCACCTTGCATCATAGGCAAATGAAACGCCAACCTCACATTCTCCGACTAAAATCCAAGTATTTCCCCCTAACCATTGTGAGATAATTCTTTGGGCTTGGGTTCATACTTTGGTCATGGTTTCTAGTGATCCATGCATTGGCATAGAACTCTTGAACCATGAGAATTCCGACTTGTTGCATGGGGTTGGCTATGACTTCCCAACCTCTTCTTTGAATTTCATGTCGGATCTCCGGATACTCATTTTTCTTGAGCTTGAAAGGGACCTCAGGGATCACTTTCTTCTTTGCCACAACATCATAGAAGTGGTCTTGATGGCTCTTGGAGATAAATCTCTCTTTCTCCCATGACTCGGAAGTGGAAGCTTTTGCCTTCCCTTTTCCTTTTCTTGAGGAAACTCCGGCCTTGGGTGCCATTGATGGTGAATGAAAAATAAAAGCTTAGGCTTTTTACCACACCAAACTTAAAATTTGCTTGTCCCCAAGCAAAAAGAAAAGAATAGTAAGAAGAAGAAGAAAATATGGTAGAGAGGGAGAAGAGAGGGTTCGGCTATGTGGGAGAATGTGGGGTTGTGTTGTGTGAAAATGGAAAAGAAAAGAAGGGTATTTATAGGGAGGGGGGAGGGTATAGGTTCGGCCATGTTGGGTGGGAAAGGGTGGGAAATTGAATTTGAAAGTAGTGGGGGTAGGTGGGGTGTATGGGGAAGAGGGGTATGATGTGAATGGTGAATGGGGTAATTGGGAAGAGGAATTGAGGTGATAGGTGAAGGTTTTTGGGAAGTGTGACATTGAGAATGAGATTTGGATTAGAAGAGTGTGATTAGGATTAAAAGGAATGTGGTAGGTGGGGATCCTGTGGGGTCCACAGATCCTGAGGTGAGGATCCTGTGGGGTCCACAGATCCTGAGGTGAAAACAAATACCATTCTTTCACCATATAGGCATGTAACATGCCTTGATGCATCATTCTGGCGTTCAAACGCCCATTGATGCTAATTCTGGGCGTTAAACGCCCATGTTATGCACGTTTCTGGCGTTGAACGCCAGTTTCATGCTTGTTTCTGGCGTTCAGCGCCAGATTGTCCTCTGTGTGCGCATCCTGGCGTTAAACGCCAGGTTGTTGCTTGTTTTGGGCGTTCAACGCCAGAATGGTGCTCTGTTCTGGCGTTGAACGCCGGCCAGATGCACCTTCTGGGCGTTGAACGCCAGCCCGTGCGTCCCCAGGGTGAAAAATTTTTTTCTTCTGTTTTTGACTCTGTTTTTAATTTTTTTTTGATTTTTTCGTGACTCCTCATGATCATGTACCTAATGAAACACAAAAATAACAAAGAAACAAAATAAAATAGAATTAGATAAATAAAAATTGGGTTGCCTCCCAACAAGCGCTTCTTTAATGTCAATAGCTTGACAGTGGCTCTCATGGAGCCACATGGTGATCAGGTCAATTTAGTGTGTAGTATTCCCAACACCAAACTTAGAGTTTGGATATGGGGTTTGAACACCAAACTTAGAGTTTGGTTGTGGCCTCACAACACCAAACTTAGAGTTTGACTGTGGGGGTTCTTCTTGACTCTGAACTGAGAGAAGCTCTTCATGCTTACTCTCTTTTGTCACAGAGGGATGGCCATGTGCTTGAAACACAAGGTAGTCCCCATTCAATTGAAGGACTAACTCACCTCTGTTGACATCTATCACAGCTCCTGCTGTGGCTAGGAAAGGTCTTCCTAGGATGATGCATTCATCCTCTTCCTTCCTAGTATCTAGGATTATGAAATCAGTAGGGATGTAAAGGCCTTCAACCTTTACTAGCACGTCCTCTACTAATCCATAAGCTTGTCTTATGGACTTATCTGCCAATTGTAATGAGAACAAGGCAGGTTGTACCTCAATGATCCCCATCTTCTCCATTACAGAGTGGCATAAGATTTATCCCTGACCCCAGATCACATAGAGCTTTTTCAAAGCTCATGGTGCCAATGGTACAAGGTATTAAGAACTTGCCAGGATCTTGTTTCTTTTGAGGTAGAGTTTTCTGAATCCAAGTGTCTAGTTCACTAATGAGTAAGGGAGGTTTACTTTCCCAAGTCTCATTACCAAACAGTTTGGCATTCAGCTTCATGATAGCTCCTAAATATAGAGCAGCTTGCTCTCCAATCACATCTTCATCCTCTTCAGAGGATGAATATTCTTCAGAGCTCATGAATGGCAGAAGGAGATTTAATGGGATCTCTATGGTCTCTAGATGAGCCTCAGATTCCTCAGGATCCTTAATAGGAAACTCCTTCATGCTTGAAGGACGTCCCAGGAGGTCTTTCTCCTTAGGATTTTCGTCCTCCTCCTCCCTAGTGCATTTGGTCACTTTGATTAAATCAATGGCCTTGCACTCTCCTTTTGGATTCTCTTCTGTATTGCTTGGGAGAATACTGGGAGGAGTTTCAATAACTTTCTTACTCAGCTGGCCCACTTGTGCTTCCAGATTTCTAATGGAAGATCTGGTTTCATTCATGAAACTGAAAGTGGCCTTTGACAGATCAGAGACTATGTTGGCTAAATTAGAATTGTTTTGTTCAGAGTTCTCTGTCTGTTGCTGAGAAGATGATGGATATGGCTTACTATTATTCAGCCTTGCACGTCCACCATTGTTAAAACCTTGATGGGGTTTTTGTTGATCCTTCCATGAGAAATTTGGATGATTTCTCCATGTTGGGTTATAGGTGTTTCCATAAGGTTCACCTAAGTAATTAACCTCTGCCATGGCAGGGTTTTCAGGATCATAAGCTTCTTCAGAAGCTGCCTCTCTATTACTGTTGGATGCATGTTGCAATCCATTCAGATTCTGAGAGATCATGTTGACCTGTTGAGTCAACACTTTGTTCTGAGCCAATATGGCATTCAGAGCATCAATTTCAAGAACTCCTTTCTTCTGAGGTACCCCATTGTTCACGGAATTCCTCTCAGAAGTATACATGAACTGGTTGTTTGCAACCATGTCAATGAGTTCTTGAGCCTCTTCAGGCGTTTTCTTCAGGTGAATAGATCCACCTGCAGAATGGTCCAATGACATTTTCGAAAATTCAGAGAGACCATAATAGAATATATCTAATATGGTCCATTCTGAAAACATGTCAGATGGACATCTCTTGGTCAGCTGCTTGTATCTTTCCCAAGCTTCATAGAGGGATTCACCATCTTTTTGTTTGAAGGTTTGAACATCCACTCTCAGCTTGCTCAGCTTTTGGGGAGGAAAGAACTTGTCTAAGAATGCAGTGACAAGCTTATCCCATGAGTCCAGGCTATCCTTGGGTTGTGAATCCAACCATACTCTAGCTCTGTCTCTTACAGCAAAAGGGAAAAGCAAGAGTCTGTAGACTTCAGGATTAACTCCATTTGTCTTTACAGTGTCACAGATCTGCAAGAACTCAGTTAAAAACTGATAAGGATCTTCAGATGGAAGTCCATAAAACTTGCAGTTTTGTTGCATCAATGCAACTAGTTGAGGCTTAAGCTCAAAGTTATTGGCTCCTATGGCAGGAATGGAGATGCTTCTTCCATCAATCTTGGATGTTGGCTTTGTGAAGTCACCAAGCATTCTCCTTGCATTATTATTATTATTTTCGGCCATCTCTTCCTCTTGTTCGAAATTTTCTAAAAGGTTGCTTCTGGATTGTTGTAATTTAGCTTCTTTTAATTTTCTCTTCAGAGTCCTTTCAGGTTCTGGATCAACTTCAACAAGAGTGCCTTTGTCCCTGTTCCTGCTCATATGAAAGAAAAGGGAATACAAAAAAACAAAAAAAAAAAAAAAGAAAGAAGGAATCCTCTATGTCACAGTATAGAGATTCCTTTATGTTAGTAGAAAAAGAAAGGGGTAGAAGAAGAGGAATGGATTCGGATTTTTGATGAAGAGGGGTGAAGAGAAGTGTTAGTAATTAAATAATTAAATAGAAGAGGAAGAGAGAAGAGAAATTTCGAAAATAATTTTGAAAAGGAGTTAGTGATTTTCGAAAATTAGAGATAAAATGTAATTAAAATTAAAACATGAAATAATTAATTAATTAAAAAGAACTTTTTGAAAAAGAGAGAGATATTTTCGAAAATAGAAGAGGAAAAAGTAGTTAGGTGGTTTTGAAAAAGATAAGAAACAAACAAAAAGTTAGTTAGTTGATTGAAAAAGATTTGAAATCAAAATTTAAAAAGATAAGAAGATAGTAAGTTAGATAAGATATTTTAAAATCAAATTTTGAAAAACATAAAATTTTAAAAAGAATAAGATAAAGAGATAAGATAAAAGTTTTAAGAAAAGATATTTTTGAAAAAGATTTAATTTTTAAAATTACTTAACTAACAAGAAACTACAAGATAAGATTCTAGAACTTAAAGATTGAACCTTTCTTAACAAGAAAGTAACAAACTTCAAATTTTTGAACCAATCACATTAATTGTTAGCTAATTTTCGAAAATTACATATAAAGATAAGAAAAAGATTTTGAAAATATTTTGAAAAATAATTTTTGAAATTTTCGAAATTTATAAAAAAATGAAAAAGATATGATTTTTGAAAAAGATTTTGAAAAGATAAGATTTTTAAAATTGAAATTTTGACTTGACTTGTAAGAAACAACTAATTTTGAAAATTTTTGACCAAGTCAACCCAAAATTTCGAAATCTTGGAGGGAAATAAGGAAAAGATATTTTTGATTTTTTTTTTGAATTTTTAAATTATGAAAGAGAAAAACAACAAAAATACTTTTATGCATGAAATTTTTAGATCAAAATAATGAATGCATGCAAGAATGCTATGAATGTCAAGATGAACACCAAGAACACTTTGAAGATCATGATGAACATCAAGAACATAATTTTGAAAAATTTTTGATGCAAAGAAAACATGCAAGACACCAAACTTAGAAATCTTTAATGCATGGAAAATATGAATGCAAAAATGCACATGAAAAACAACAAACAACACAAAACAAGAAATCATCAAGATCAAACAAGAGGACTTGTCAAGAACAACTTGAAGATCATGAAGAACACTATGAATGCATGGATTTTCGAAAAAAATGCAAGAAAAATTTTAAAAGCATGCAATTGACACCAAACTTAAAAATTGACTCAAGACTCAAACAAGAACACAAAATATTTTTGGATTTTATGATTTTCTAATTTTTTTTTGGATTTTTTTATTAATATTTTCGAAAATAATGTGAAGAAAACGAAAAATAAAAAAAAATTTTGAAAAGATTTTTGAAAAGAAAATTACCTAATCTGAGCAACAAGATGAACCGTCAGTTGTCCATACTCGAACAATCCCCGGCAACGGCGCCAAAAACTTGGTGGACGAAATTGTGATTCAAATTCTTGTATCATTTGTGATCAATGTTCTAATTATGGCTCTGGTGGAATTCACAACTCCGTTCAACTAACCAGCAAGTGTACTGGGTCGTCCAAGTAATAACCTTACGTGAGTAAGGGTCGAATCCACAGAGATTGTTGGTATGAAGCAAGCTATGGTCACCTTGCAAATCTCAGTTAGGCAGATTAAAATAGGATTATGGGTTTAAATAAAATAGAAAGAAGTTAATAAAAAGGGATAGAAATACTTATGCAGATTTATTGGTAGGAATTTCAGATAAGCGGAATGGAGGTGCTGTAGAGCTCTAGGACGCCTGCTCTCCTATTCCTTCTACCCAATCCTTCTTACTCCTCTCCATGGCAAGCTTTGTATAGGGGTTCACTATCAGCTGTGGCTACTTTCATTCCTCTCGGGGAAATAACCTGTACGGCTGTCACTCGCACAGCTAACCAGTCTGGAGGCATCACCCATGGTTGATAGCTACATCCCATCCTCGCAGTGAAAGCTATGCACGCACTCTGTCACAGTACGGCCAATCACCGGTTGGTTCCCGCTCCTACTGGAATAGAATCCCTCTTTTGCGTTTGTCACTAACGCCCAGCAGGTTAAAGTTTGAAGCACGTCACAGTCATTCATGAACGGAATCCTACTCGGAATACCACAGACAAGGTGAGACTTTCCGGATTCCCAGGATCCTACTCGGAACACCACAGACAAGGTTGGACTTTCCGGATCCAGATGAATGCCGCCATCTATCTAGCTTATACCACGAAGATTCTGTTGGGGAATCTAAGAGATAAACATTCAAGCCTTGTTACACGCAGAACGGAAGTGGTTGTCAATCACGCGCGTTCATAAGTGAGAATGATGATGAGAGTTATTAGCTCATCACATTCATCATGTTCTTGAGTACGAATGAATATCTTGGAATAAGAATAAGATAGAGAATTGAATAAAAGAAAATAGAACTTCATTAATCTTTGAGGTACAGCAGAGCTCCACACCCTTAATCTATGGTGTGCAGAAACTCCACCGTTGAAAATACATAAGTAAAAGAAGGTTCAGGCATGGCCGAATGGCCAGCCCCCTAAACGTGATCAATGATCTCCTAAGATGAAGAGTAAAATAAAACTGAGATCAAAAGATGATTGATACATTAGTAAATCATCCTATTTATAATAAACTAGCTCCTAGGGTTTACATGAGTAAGTAATTGATGCATAAATCCACTTCCGGGGCCCACTTGGTGTGTGCTTGGGCTGAGCTTGATCTATCCACGAGCAGAGGCTCCTCTTGGAGTTGAATTTCGAGTTATGATGTGCTTTGGGCGTTCAACTCCGGATTATGACGTTTTTCTGGCGTTTAACTCCAGAAAGGAGCGTGTACTTGGCGTTCAACGCCAGTTTGCGTCGTCATTCTTCGAACAAAGTATGGACTATTATATATTGCTGGAAAGCCCTGGATGTCTACTTTCCAACGCCGTTGAGAGCGCGCCATTTAGAGTTCTGTAGCTCCAGAAAATCCATTTCGAGTGCAGGGAGGTCAGAATCCAACAGCATCAGCAGTCCTTTTGTCAGCCTTTTTCAGAGTTTTGCTCAAATCCCTCAATTTCAGTCAGAATTTACCTGAAATCACAGAAAAACACACAAACTCATAGTAAAGTCCAGAAATGTGAATTTAACATAAAAACTAATGAAAACATCCCTAAAAGTAGCTCAAACTTACTAAAAACTATATAAAAACAATGCCAAAAAGCGTATAAATTATCCGCTCATCAGTCCCTCAATTTCAGCCAAAAAATACCTGAAATCACAGAAAAACACACAAACTCATAGTAAAGTCCAGAAAAGTGAATTTTAACTAAAAACTAATAAAAATATACTAAAAACTAACTAAATCATACTAAAAACATACTAAAAACAATGCCAAAAAGCGTACAAATTATCCGCTCATCATCAAGCCATCTAGTTCTTTGGTGAGCAAAGGGGGTTCATCCTCCCAAGTCTCATTACCAAATAACTTGTCATTTAGTTTCATGATTGCTCCAAGGTACTTAGCAACTTGCTCTTCAGTGACATCTTTGTCCTCTTCAGAGGAAGAATACTCATCAGAGCTCATGAATGGCAGAAGTAATTCCAATGGAATCTCTATGGTCTCAGTGTGAGCCTCAGATTCCCATGGTTTCTCATTAGGGAACTCATTGGAGGCCAGTGGATGTCCATTGAGGTCTTCCTCATTGGCGATCACTGCCTCTTCCTCCTCTCCGAATTCGGCCATGTTGATGGCCTTGCACTCTCCTTTTGGATTCTCTTTTGTATTGCTTGGAAGAGTACTAGGAGGGAGTTCAGTAACTTTCTTACTCAGCTGACCCACTTGTGCCTCCAAGTTTCTAATGGAGGACCTTGTTTCAGTCATGAAACTTTAAGTGGTTTTGATTAGATCAGAGACCATGGTTGCTAAGTCAGAGTGGCTCTGCTTAGAATTCTCTGTCTGTTGCTGAGAAGATGATGGAAAAGGCATGCCATTTCCAAACCTGTTTCTTCCACCATTATTGTTGTTGAAACCTTGTTGAGGTCTCTGTTGATCCTTCCATGAGAGATTTGGATGATTTCTCTATAAAGGATTATAGGTGTTTCCATAGGGTTCTCCCATGTAATTCACCTCTTCCATTGAAGGGTTCTCAGGATCATAAGCTTCTTCTTTAGATGAAACGACCTTAGTACTGCCTGGTGCAGCTTGCATTCCAGACGGACTTTGAGAAATCATATTAACTTGCTGAGTCAATATTTTGTTCTAAGCCAATATGGTATTCAGAGTATCAATCTTAAGAACTCCTTTCTTCTGATTCGTCCCATTGTTCACAGGATTCCTTTCAGAAGTGTACATGAATTGGTTATTTGCAACCATTTCAATGAGTTCTTGAGCTTCTGCAGGCGTCTTCTTCAGATGAAGAGATATGATTGAAAAACAATTTAAAAAGATTTGATTTTGAAAATTAATGACTTGGCTAGCAAGAAATTTAAAAGATATGATTCAGACATTAAACATTCCTCAACAGAAAAGGCAACATACTTGAAATGTTGAATCAAATCATTAATTGTTAGCAAGTATTTTTGAAAAGTGGAAAGAAATTGATTTTGAAAATATATGATTGAAAAGAAATGATTTGAAAAAGATTTGATTTTGAAAAATTATGAAAACTTGAAAAAAATTTGAATTAAAAACAAAATCTTCCCTCTTGTGCCATCCTGGCATTAAACGCCCAGAATGGTATATATTCTGGTATACATTCTGGCGTTTAACGCCCAAAATGCTACCCTTTTGGGCGTTAAACACCCAGCCAGGGGCATTTTGGGCGTTAAACGCCCAGCCAGGTACCCTGGCTGGCGTTTAAACGCCAGTTTTCCTTCTTCACTGGGCGTTTTGAACGCCCAGCTTTTTCTGTGTAATTTCTCTGCTATATGTTCTGAATCTTCAATTCTCTGTATTATTGACTTGAAAAGACACAAAGAGAAATTTTTTTGAATTTTTAATGATGAGGAATAATCAAAATGCAACTAAAATCAAATAAACAATGCATGCAAGACACCAAACTTAGAAGTTTGTATACCATTGACACTAACAATTTGAGAATGCATATGAGAGACAACAAAACACTCAAGACAAGAGAATTTAAAGATCAGAGCAAGGAAATCATCAAGTACAACTTGAAGATCAATGAAGAACATAATGCATGTAATTTTCGAAAATTAAAAGACTAAAAACATGCAATGGACACCAAACTTAAAATTAGACACTAGACTCAAACAAGAAACATAAAAATATTTTTTATTTTAAGATTTTATGATTTTTTTTGGATTTTTTTGAAAATTATAAGGAAAAGAAAATAAAGAGATTCAAAATTTTTAATAAGAATTCCAGGAATCATGCAATGTTAGTCTAAAGCTTTAGTCTAAAGAAATTAGACATGGCTAGCCAAGCTTCAGCAGGACATTGCATTCAAGAGCTAAATTGATGAGAATCAATCAGCTTTGGTGATGATGAAAACATCACCTTGAAACTCTAGAATTCATTCTTAAAAATTCTGAAGAAAAATACCTAATCTAAGCAACAAGATGAACCCTCAGTTGTCCAAACTCAAACAGTCCCCGGCAACGGCGCCAAAAACTTGGTGCACGAAATTGTGATCATCAATGGTGCCATCAACATGGTACGCTCAATTGCAATCTCAACTCTTTATCACAATTTCGCACAACTAACCAGCAAGTGCACTGGGTCGTCCAAGTAATAAACCTTACGCGAGTAAGGGTCGATCCCACGGAGATTGTTGGTATGAAGCAAGCTATGGTCATCTTGTAAATCTCAGTCAGGCGGATTCAAATGGTTCTAGAGGATTGATAATTAAAAGATGAATAAAACATAAAATAAAGATAGAGATACTTATGTCATTCATTGGTGAGAATTTCAGATAAGCGTATGGAGATGCTTTGTCCCTTCTGTCTCTCTGCTTTCCTACTGTCTTCATCCAATCCTTCTTACTCCCTTCCATGGCAAGCTGTATGTTGGGCATCACCGTTGTCAATGGCTACATTCCCGTCCTCTCAGTGAAAATGTTCAACGCGCTCTGTCACAGTACGGCTATTCATCTGTCGGTTCTCGATCATGTCGGAATAGAATCCAGTGATTCTTTTGCGTCTGTCACTAACGCCCCACAATCGCGAGTTTGAAGCTCGTCACAGTCATTCAATCCTTGAATCCTACTCGGAATACCACAGACGAGGTTTAGACTTTTCAGATTCTCAAGAATACCGCCATCAATTCTAGCTTATACCACGAAGATTCTGATTAAGGAATCCAATAGATAAACATTCAAGCCTTGTTTGCTTGTAGAACGGAAGTGGTTGTCAAGCACGCATTCATAAGTGAGAATGATGATGAGCGTCACATAATCATCACATTCATCATGTTCTTGGGTACGAATGAATATCTTAGAACAAGAATAAGCCGAATTGAATAGAAGAACAATAGTAATTGCATTAATACTCGAGGTACAGCAGAGCTCCACACCTTAATCTATGGTGTGTAGAAACTCCACCGTTGAAAATACATAAGTGATAATGGTGATCATTGGCTTCGGCCCCAGAGAGGGAACCAGAAGAACCAAGATGAAAATACAATAGCAAAAGGTCTTATTTATAGAGAACTAGTAGCTTAGGGTTTACAGAAATGAGTAAATGACATAAAAAATCCACTTCCGGGCCCACTTGGTGTGTGCTTGGGCTGAGCATTGAAGCTTTCATGTGTAGAGACTTTTCTTGGAGTTAAACGGCAGCTTTTGTGCCAGTTTAGGCGTTTAACTCCCATTCTTGTGCCAGTTCCGGCGTTAAACGCCAAAATTCTTGAGCTGACTTGGAACGCTTGTTTGGGCCATCAAATCTCGGGCAAAGTATGGACTATTATATATTGCTGGAAAGCCCAGGATGTCTACTTTCCAACGCAGTTGAGAGCGCGCCAATTGGACTTCTGTAGCTCCAGAAAATCCACTTCGAGTGCAGGGAGGTCAGAATCCAACAGCATCTGCAGTCCTTTTCAGCCTCTGAATCAGATTTTTGCTCAGGTCCCTCAATTTCAGCCAGAAAATACCTAAAATCACAGAAAAATACACAAACTCATAGTAAAGTCTAGAAAAGTAAATTTTAACTAAAAACTAATAAAAATATAATAAAAACTAACTAAAACATACTAAAAACAATGCCAAAAAGCGTATAAATTATCCGCTCATCACTTTTCCTAAAAGATAAGATTTGAATTTAAATTCGAATTAATTAACATATCTTCAGTTGATGGGTGGGGACCACTTGATTTGTCCATTCTGCAGCTTCTAATCTGTGTTTTTTAGGCTGAAAACTGGGTCAAAAACAGCCCAAAAATCGTAACCAGTGTTTTCTGTATTATTACAGATTGCGCATGTGACGCGTCCGCGTCGTCCACGCGCTCGCGTCATTTGTGCATATTCCAGTCCACGCGTTCGCGTCAGGCACGCGATCGCGTCATTGCGATTTCTCCATTCCGCACGGTCGCGTGAGCCATGCGTCCGCGTCGGTCTTCGCTGGTAATGTCTTTGGTTTCTTCTTTTTCTCTGCAAAAACTTCATCAAATCCCTCCGAATGCTACCTAAAATAAATAAAATTGCACAAAACTCAAAATAGCATCCATAGTGGCTAAAATATAATTAATTCTTAATTAAACTCAACAAATTAGATGCAAATTCACTAGGAAAAGATAGACAAGATGCTCACGCATCACAACACCAAACTTAAACTGTTGCTTGTCCTTGATGATTGGATTTTTGACGGTTTAGAATTTCACTAATGAGATCTCGTTGTAAAGTATAGTTTCTAAACCAACAATAACCCTTTCATACAAAAAGTTGTTTGTCACAAGTACAAACCCCTAAATTTATAAACCGAAGTATTGGACCTCGGATCGTTCTCCCTAGGAATCACAATGAAGTGTCTTGTTATTGGTTATGAGTTATTTTGGGGTTTTGGATAAGAAGCATGAAAAGTAAATGACAATGAAAATAAACTAACAACTATAAAAGGCTCTTGGCAAGGTATAAAGATTAGAAGTCCTATCCTAGTTATCCTTCTCAATTGTGATGAGAATTGTTCATTGCTACCACTTAGTTAACCTCTAACCATGGGGGAAAGTCAAGTGGATGAATCAATTTGATTCCTCAAGTCCTAATCAACTCCTAGAGGAATGACTAGCTTTAGGGGCATTCAAACCAATTAGCAACTTCTAATTATCAATCAACAAAGGGATTAGATAACTCAAGAGTCACTAATTACTCTACCTAGGCCAAGAGGAACACAACCTACACTAAAACCCAACCAAGCATTTCATCAAACACTTGGAAGGCATAAAAGGAAAGCATAGTAAATCAACAACAAGAATGAAATCTAGCAACAATTATTGCAAAGGATTAACAACAACAATCAAGGAAATCACAATTATCATGAATTACCTCAAATTGCATTATTGAAAGAAAACAAAGGAACAACAATCTATCCAAAACAAAATGAAGAATTACAATTATTAAAGTACATAGCTAGAAAGAGGAAGAGGGGAAGATTAAGACTTGATGAAGGAAAAGTGAATTGAGGCATGAATTAAACCTAGATCTAAGAAGAGAGATTAATCTAACCCTAATCCTAATTCTAGAGAGAAGTGAGAGCTTCTCTCTCTAAACTAACTCTAAAACTAATCCTAATTATGCTATATGCTAGATTCCTAGATGCCTTTTTCTCAACCCTTGATCCTTTTATTCCTTTCTATCAGCAATTGGCGCCAAAATGGGTTCAGAAACCCTCTCAAATCGCCAGGCACGTGTTGCTTTAATGAAGTCATGTGCGATCATCGACGCGTGAGCGCACGGTACGCGTGCGCGTCCCTGGCTGATTCTGCAATGTGCGCGCGAGCGCCTTGTGCGCGTGCGCGTGCTTGGTCGAGATCAATTCTTTGGCTTTTATGCTTCTCTCCACTTGCATGCTTCCTTCCTTGCTCCCTTGATCCATGTCTATCCTATTTCAACCTGAGATTGCTAGCAAACACATCAAGGCATCTTATGCAATCAAGGATGAATTAAAATTATCAAATCAAAGGCTTAAAAAGCATGTTTTTACACTTAAGCACAAATACGGGAGAGATAACAAAACCATGCCAATTCATAGGCTAAATGCAAGAAAAGGTCATCAAAATACTCTAAATTCAATACAAGATAAACCCTAAAAATGGGGTTTATCAACCTCCCCACACTTAAACCTTAGCATGTCCTCATGCTAAAATAAGAAGGAATTAAGGAGTATGATATTTATTGAATGCAACTAAACTATATGAGTCCTATCTAAGTGCAACTACCTAAGGTGAATGCAAATACTTAGTTCAAACAAATCAATTCCCAAGAGACATGCATAAGCACAATAGCTAGGGCAATAGGAGTTAAGTCCCAACCACAATTGTATCGAATTATCAAAAAGAGTTCAAGCTTGTAAGAATATAAATAATATGGGTGAACACATGTGATTGTACTTTTGAACCCTCATCGGATGTGTATCCGCTCTATTCACTCAAGTGTTTTAAGGGTTAATTCACTCAATTCTCCTCTAATCATGCTTTCCAAAATTTGATCTTCTTCTAACAATCAACATTTATTCAATGCATGAATACATTCATCATGAGGTCTTTCTTTAGGTTGTAATGGGGCTAGGGTCAAGGTAGGATGCATATATGGTTAAGTGAGCTTGAAATTTGGATCTTTGATAAGCTTAAACTTCCCACCTAACCTATGACATTCTATACAATTTCAAAGCTAACCTAACTACCCATTTCTCACTTTTTCACATACTCATGCATTTTCTTTTTTATTTCACAACACTTATGCATTGATCTTATTGAGCTTCACTTTGGGGCATTTTGTCCCCTTTTTATTATTTTTCTTCTTTTTTTCTTTCTTTTTCTATTTTTTTTCTTTTCCATATTATTTTTTTCTTTTCTTTTTTCTTTTTCTCATTTCCCCCTTTTTTTTATATACAAGAACATCAATGCATAAGGTTTTATACATTTAATCAATACATGAATATGTTCCCAATTCCTAAATATGAAAGTGTACTACCCCTTTTATCCCCTCCAATGTTCCCAATCCTCACCAACTTTGAATAATAAACACTCTCACTAGCCTAGGCTAATCAAAGAGCCAAACAAGGACTTTTCATTGGTTTTCCGCCTTGGGCTTGTAATGTGCTAAAATGAAAATAATTTGGTTAAGCATAGGCTCAAAATTGGCTAACAATGGAGAGTAAAAGGTAGGCTATTTGGGTAAGTGGGCTAACGAAATAATGGCCTCAATCATACAAATGCATAAATACAAGGAATAAACGGACATATAGAATCAAGCAAATCAAGGATCACAATCACAGAAAGAGAACAATTTCACACAAGAATGGAAAATAAGTGGCTATAAAATGTAACCATATCAATAGGCTCAAGTCTCACAAGCTTGTGTTCTTAATTCAATACATGCTTCACAAAGTATGAATTCAAGCAAGTTTCACCAAAATTTTTCTTCAATCAGTTGGGTTGGTGCCCTATAATTAAATTTCTTAAAAAATCTCAATATTTGACTAAGAATTATTGTGATTGAAAATTTCAAAAATTTCCTTAGTTTCCCTTTTCTTTTCTGCTTAAAACCAATTTCTTATGCAAAAAGGGTGACTAAGTTTTTGCAATTCAAAGTATGTTTTCTAATCACAACCACAAACTAAAAAGAAAGATATGCAAAAATGTATAAAGAAAAATCCAACTAAAAGTATGAAATCTATCATCTAAAACATCTAAAGATATCCACAAGCATCAAAATATCTAAAATCCAAAATAAGCAGTAAAGGTATCCAAAATAAACTCAAAATAGCAAGAGTATCCGAAATAAACTCAAAATGCATCAAATATATACAAAAGATATGCAAAGAAAGGTAACTAAGAAAGTGGCCAAAATGTTCACCGGTCCTCTAATGACGCTACCGGTGACCTCCCCACACTTAAGACCAAGCATCGTCCTCGATGCTAAACTGGAGGATCAGTGGAAAGTACAATGGTAGACTCTGGCTGTGGCTATGGGACCGGCTCCTCATGGGTCTGTGGTGTCTTGGTAGTGTCAGGAGCAGCTGGAGGTGCATCCTGCTGAGTCGGCGCCTCCGCATCCTCCTCCTGATGATCCTGCTCATCGGAGGCCGGAGAGTCGGGAAGCGGGGGTAACTCAGCGCCAAGGGAGATGAGTGCCTGATCCATCCGATCCAGTCGGCGTCTGACATGGAGCCTCTCGCGCTCCAGAAACCGAAACAGACGCTGGACCAGTAGGTAAGTAGGCTCAGGTGCTGAAGGAGGAGCTGTCGAGGAGGATGGAGCTGCTGCTGTAGAAGAGGATGGGGCTGCTGCAGAGGCTGACGGTCCTGCTGTCCCCACTACTACTCTAGCCCTGGAACGGCGTCTAGCTGGGGGCTTCTCGTGCACCCAACCACCCCAAGGAATAGTAACCTCCTTGTCATCGTCATCTGGGGGTGGTGGTATCACATCATCATCCAACCAGGGTACCTCAGCTAGGGCGGCCATACTAGTGACCAAAGTAGGGAATGAAAGTAGGCCACGGATATGCGCTCGCCACATACACTGCCAGATAAGTCGAGGAAAATAAACATCCTT
Organism: Arachis stenosperma; assembly: GCF_014773155.1. Lineage (NCBI taxonomy): Eukaryota > Viridiplantae > Streptophyta > Magnoliopsida > Fabales > Fabaceae > Arachis > Arachis stenosperma. Next base: position 23,489,046 of record NC_080380.1, on the reverse strand, counting down.
CCCCTCCATAACACACCCAATCAGCAGTAGCATCTCCATAGGGATCTCAGAGAAGTGGGTGGTAGGTAAGACATAGTGGGCAAATATCATCTGCCAAGTCTTGGCCTCTCTAGTCAGCTAAGCAAAGAGCATCCCCTTAGGCTTAGTGTTGTTCGCATTCATGACCCATGTAGCATCTGGTAAACCGATCACGCGCGTAAGCGCCTCATAGTCAAAGGTCATGCTGTGAATAGCCAACTCAGCCTGCTGATGGGCGTAGGTGCCATCAGAAAGATGTCGGCACTACAATGCCTCCTCTATAGCAGTCTCAGTAATCATGATCTCTCTACCCCTCAACTGAATTGAATCCAAACTAGGACGGAAGAAGTTGCAATAAAATTCCTTCACCCAAGAAATATTGATATCCCCCAAATCTCTGTCAACAAAATCCATACCCAACTCTAGGATCCGACTAGTAATGGAGCGTCGTACATCATTGGAAAGGACAAGCTTCTTCTCGGTATTCAGTTTCGTCGTCCGATACTTGGAAAGACGAAGCTCACAGTAAAGATTGGGGAACTTAGTTGGGTCAGTAGAAGGTAGCAACTGATTTTCCTTTTCTTCGTCATTCAAAGGATTCTTAGCATAATTCTTGTAAATGGAGGGAATAGATGGTGTATAGTGTTTTCTTTTCTTGGAAGAAGTGGCTATAGCCTTTCCTTTATCCAACATCCTGAAAAAGAATTATGATAGAATATAAGCAATAAAGCATGTAGCACAAAGCAAAGAAAGCATGTTCAGGATATCACTTGGCCAATAAACAATCATGATGTGAACTGAACTTGAAAGGTAAATTGGTAGACTCGTAAGCATAAGCGAACAAGAAACCAAGGATGCAATGTCCACGAAAGTCAACCGCTCTAATTCATTAAGCCATATTATCATCGTACTTTTTGAAAAAATGGTTAAAGAGGATTAAATGTGAGTGGAAGTGAAATGGTTAAAGAAATTAGTAAGTTGGAAAAGTGAGTTAGTGGTATGATGATAATGAGGCTCAAAGAAAATAGGAGTCGTGGTTCATGTTCACAATGTTCAAGGCCAATTCCGGAAGTCAAAAGTAACGAGAATTAGCCCAAAATTATAATAAAGACCAAAGTGAAATTAAATTTCTTGAAAATTGGGCAGCATCTCGGCTTAAAATTGGACGTTCCCGGATGGCAACATAGCACAACTAGCATGATTACCATATCAACTAATCACAGCAGCAAAAAGATAACATACAGGTAACACAGATTGCATTCAGAGCAATTCAAAATTGGCACTTATCAGACAAGTGAACAAACAGAAAATAAACACAAACGGAGCATTTATCAGGCCTAGAATCCTCTATCCAGTCCTAGCTACCTAACCGTAATTATTTCTAACTAATCCTAACATGCAACATTTGAATTCAAACTAACTAACAGGATACTAACAGTAGCTAACAATATTGAATGATTAAAAAACAAACAGAATTTGAGCAGGAACCTGGGAGCGGGGAAGAACTGAGAATGGGAAGGGAAATAGGATTGGGGCAGGGGCAGCAGAATCAGAAGTTCGCACCGCCATGGATGGTGGCGGTTGCTGCGGTGACTGCGGCGGCGGGTGGTTTGTTCGAAAGGGGGAAGGGAAGAGAGGTAGAGGATGGTGACATGGAGAAGAAGAGGGATGATAGGGAAAGGTAGAGGGGTGGTTGGCGACGGCGGCGCCGCTGTTAGCGGCGGAGATGATGATGGTTGCAGAAGAAGGAAATGGTGAGGGAGAAGAAGAGAGAGTGCGCGACTGCGCAACGCTCTTCGCGTCTTAGGGTTATCCCTTCTTTTGAATCGGCGCGAGCGCGCACCTTACGCGTCCGCGTACATTGAAGAAACTAGGGATCCACGCATGAGCGTGCAGTGCGCTCAAGCGTGGATTGGCAAACTATACACGGGCGCGTGCGCGTACAGCGCGTGCACGCGTACACGGGGTTGGGCTTGAGGCTTAGAATGGGCTTGACGCATGCCCAACTCTCTGGGCAAAAGCCTAGAGTGGCAGCATCATGTAAGGGACACGCGCGCGGCAAGCGTGCGTCCGCGTACGTTGGTAATTTGCTATAAGGCGCGCTAGCGCGATGCGTGCGCTCGCGTCTGTTCCTCCTTTTGGCATATGGGCGCGTACGCGGCGAGTGCGCGTCCGCGCAAATTGAGTTGGGCTAGGGGCTTAAAGTTGGCCCAGATCTAGCACAACTCTCTGGGGCTAGGCTCGAGATTTTGCAGCAGCAGATCGGCGCGGACGCGGCAGGTGCGCGTCCGCGTGCACTTCCCTGTTCTCATGATCGGCGCGCACGCACGTAGTGTGCGTCAGCGTGGGTTGTGTTGGGCTCAGGGCATAGTGGTTGCCCAAGAGAGGCCCAACTCTCTGGAATGTGGGTGATGATGCATCCGCTCAAGGACGCGTGCGCGTACATTGTGCGCGCGCGTCCACCCCCCTTTTTTTTTCAGAGAAATTATGCTCAGGTGCTCCCCATACTGCTCACAACTCTTTATTCATTTACTACTAAAAACAAAAATGCAATTCACAAAAATGCAATTTGATATTATTCATCTACTACTAAACACAACATACATGTGAATATACTAACAATTAAGTTGTACAAACAAATTTATATGAAACATCTACCTACAATGGCAACTCAAATCACTTATGAAGCAAAATAAAAGAGAGTGGAAAGAGTTTACCATGGTGGGGTGTCTCCCACCTAGCACTTTTAGTTTAAGTCCTTAAGTTGGACATATTTAGGAGCTTATTGTCATGGCGGCTTATGTTTGTACTCATCCTTGAATCTCCAAGGGTCTTTGCTTCTCAATTGGTTGACAGAATTTCCAACCATTTTCATCAAGCTTGGGCAGAGTTCTACCCAAGATATGAGTCCCCATAGTTGGTCTTCACATAGTGAACCGGGATCCCATATCTTATCTTCACACCCATCCGTTAGTTGAGTTTCATGATTTTTTCGTACGGGTGGTTGACATAAGGGTGATTGACACATAGAATTCTCTTTATTCCACCAATGCTTCCTTCTAGACCCATATACGGTGATTTCCGTTCCATCCTCATTCCTATACCTTAGAGTCTTGGCCTTTATGATTTTTATACCGAATTTCCAACCATTACACAATTCTTTCCTACTCTTAACTCTACAAAGAGCTCGAAGTTGACCATCATTTTCAATTAAACCATATTCAAGTGAGAAAGTGAAGCTTAGGGATAGAGATTTTACCCACTTAAATGTTGTATTCGATGGTAACTTGGGTAGGGAGGTTTCCCCACACTTAGACAATGCAAGGTCCACCTCCTTGTGCTATTCAATTTCAACCTCTTTCTTTTTACTTGGCCTGGTGTTGTCTTCAAGAACTTCATCTTGCCCAATGGGAGGTGATTCAATTTTTGAGAGGAATTCATTGATGAGTAAATCCATCTCTTGATCAACCTCTTCATATTCTTCAATTTCAATACACACCATGCCAACTTCTTCCTCGGGAGAGGATTCCATTGTAGAGAGAAATTCATCCATGACTGAATCCATCTCTTGATAAGTCTCTTCCAAGTCTCCAACGATGATATGCCTTGGAGGTTGTGCACCCTCCTCAACATCAATATCGAGCTTCTTGGAAGAGTGCTCCATGATGCTACATTCCCTTGGACTTTCAACATCTCCTAAATCTTCAACCACTTCTTCCTTTTCTTCAATGATCATAGGCTCCTCCAATTGTTCCAACACAAAATTCGACTCCTCTTTCTCCACCGAATTTTCCAATTTCTCCTTCATGCTTTGCTCTTCTTTTGACCTTTCACATGTAGTCACGAAAGTACCTTGAGTATTCAAGCATTGGTGGGTTAAAGTATGCACCACCTTGGTCAAATTGGTCACAAACTCAAGTGTATCCCGCTTTATGGCTTCTTGTCCTTGAAGTAACAAAGTGAGAGGATCGTCTATTGGGACTTGTGGTGGGTAGGAAGGCTCATCATTTTGGAGGGAGGGTTCATAATAGGAAGGTGGTTCTTCTTGGTAAGGTTGTGGAGATTGTGTGTATTGAGGTGGTTTTTGGTAGTAGTAATCTTGGAATTATGGTGGTTCTAAAGGTTCTTGCTCATAATGGTTATAGGAGTATGGTATGGTTGCTTGGTCATATGATGAATATGGATCATAGGAAGGTGCTTGGTATGGAAAGGCTTGTGAGAATGGTTGAGGTTCATGTTGAGGGTGAGATTCATAGGCATATGATGGTGATTGTTGAAAATCACAAGGAGATTCACCATAGCCAATTAATTGATATGCATCATAGAATGGCTCTTCTTCATAGTGCATTGGTGGGGGTTGTTGCCAAGAGGATTGATCATAAGCATATGACTCTTCCCACCTTTGATTGTCCCATTCTTGATACACATTATCATTGAAGCTCTCATCACCTACAACATAGTTGTAATCACACTCATAGCCAAAGTGAGAATTCATGGTGGAAGGAGAAAATAAAATTCTATAACTAGCAAATAAAGCAAAAAGCAAGATATTCACACTATTCACATATGTACAATAACCAATAACATAACACCATTGCACATCCTCGGCAACGGCGCCATTTTGATGATTGGATTTTTGACGGTTTAGAATTTCACTAATGAAATCTCGTTGTAAAGTATAGTTTCTAAACCAACAATAACCCTTTCATACAAAAAGTTGTTTGTCACAAGTACAAACCCCTAAATTTATAAACCGAAGTATTGGACCTCGGATCGTTCTCCCTAGGAATCACAATGAAGTGTCTTGTTATTGGTTATGAGTTATTTTGGGGTTTTGGATAAGAAGCATGAAAAGTAAATGACAATGAAAATAAACTAACAACTATAAAAGGCTCTTGGCAAGGTATAAAGATTAGAAGTCCTATCCTAGTTATCCTTCTCAATTGTGATGAGAATTGTTCATTGCTACCACTTAGTTAACCTCTAACCATGGGGGAAAATCAAGTGGATGAATCAATTTGATTCCTCAAGTCCTAATCAACTCCTAGAGGAATGACTAGCTTTAGGGGCATTCAAACCAATTAGCAACTTCTAATTATCAATCAACAAAGGGATTAGATAACTCAAGAGTCACTAATTACTCTACCTAGGCCAAGAGGAACAAAACCTACACTAAAACCCAACCAAGCATTTCATCAAACACTTGGAAGGCATAAAAGAAAAGCATAGTAAATCAACAACAAGAATGAAATCTAGCAACAATTATTGCAAAGAATTAACAACAACAATCAAGGAAATCGCAATTATCATGAATTACCTCAAATTGCATTATTGAAAGAAAACAAAGGAACAACAATCTATCCAAAACAAAATGAAGAATTACAATTATTAAAGTACATAGCTAGAAAGAGGAAGAGGGGAAGATTAAGACTTGATGAAGGAAAAGTGAATTGAGGCATGAATTAAACCTAGATCTAAGAAGAGAGATTAATCTAACCACAATCCTAATTCTAGAGAGAAGTGAGTGCTTCTCTCTCTAAACTAACTCTAAAACTAATCCTAATTATGCTATATGCTAGATTCCTAGATGCCTTTTTCTCAATCCTTGATCCTTTTATTCCTTTCTATCAGCAATTGGCGCCAAAATGGGTTCAGAAACCCTCTCAAATCGCCAGGCACGTGTTGCTTTAATGAAGTCATGTGCGATCATCGACGCGTGCGCGTCCCTGGCCGATTCTGCAATGTGCGCGCGAGCGCCTTGTGCGCGTGCGCGTGTTTGGTCGAGATCAATTCTTTGGCTTTTATGCTTCTCTCCACTTGCATGCTTCCTTCCTTGCTCCCTTGATCCATGTCTAGCCTATTTCAACCTGAGATTGCTAGCAAACACATCAAGGCATCTTATGGAATCAAGGATGAATTAAAATTATCAAATCAAAGGCTTAAAAAGCATGTTTTTACACTTAAGCACAAATACGGGAGAGATAACAAAACCATGCCAATTCATAGGCTAAATGCGAGAAAAGGTCATCAAAATACTCTAAATTCAATACAAGATAAACCCTAAAAATGGGGTTTATCAGTCCTCAAGCAACCAAGACTAATATAAGCTTATGATGTGAATTTGCATGAGAATGAGAGTTCGATTAAGCTCATGTCTCTTTTTATAGTGGGGTTTATAACTGTAATCCTGAATAGGTTTGGCATCTCACTCTCCTTTGAATCAAGAATGTTATTGTCATTCAGAATTAGAATCCAGATGATATTATGAATTCTCTGATCTTTACATTTCAGTTTAATCCTTGAACACAACAACATTTACTTTAATTTATTTTTCTTTGGTGCTTTGCACCTTGAGCTTAGCCGTGACTTTAAATGTTTTGTCTCAAGAGTTACTTGACACAAAAACACCACAAGCACTTAACTGGGGAGCTCCCTTTGAGTTTTGATTTTTCTTTCAGTTACTCCCAGACAGTGGTGCTCAAAGCCTTTGGCATACTCTGTTAAACGCACTTGGTCTCGACTCTAAGTGTTCTGTCTCAAGGATTACTTGACACAATCACACCACAAGCATATGACTAGGGAAACAACTCTTTGAGCTTTTAATCATGTCCGACCTCCCTAGTCATTGATGCTCAAAGCCTTAGACCTTGCTTTTATTATTATTTATTTATTTATATAATGATTTTTTCTTTTGCTTCAAGGATTAAATTTTTGTTTATTTCAGAGAAGTCATAATAATTCTCTAAATTCCTATTCCTTATACATCAACATCTCTTGATTCAAATTCAAATATGTACTGTTCATATCATGCATTCAAAAATCACAGAAAATACCACCACATTTAAGTAAATAAGACTATTCTTAGAATTAACTCAATTTCTCATGCAATACATTACTTCTTTTTCTTTTCTTTTTGGATTCAAGTTCAGTGAGTGGTACATGAAACATCTTTTCAGCATAAAAAAAGAAAACTAAACTAGTCCTAAGATTCCAACTAATAAAGGATCATGCAACAGACAAAGTAAAATAGCAGAAAACCAGAACATAACATAGAAAAAGAGGGGATGAATAAAAATGAAAGGAACTCAACCACCTTAGTTATCCTAGCTGTCGCTTTATTCTTCAGGTTGTGCTCCTCAGTGAAGATGATTCGCTTCCCTTTTGGTGCCATAGGAATAAATAGAAAAGCTTTAAGCGAAGCGTCAACACCAAACTTAAAGGTTTGCTTGTCCTCAAGCAAATAAGAACTGAAAATAGAAAGAGATAAATATTATGAGGAAAGAAAAATAAAAGGATAAAAGAATAAGAGAGAATTAGGATTGGGAGAGAGAGAGAGAAAGAAAACTGGGCGGCGAACTAGTGTGGCGCAAGCGACGCGAACGCATGCAGCACGCGTTCGCGTGGGTCGCGAAATTTCCATAATGACGCGTAAGCGTCAGGCACGCGTCCGCGTGCCCTAGGTTTTGTGCGATTTGCACGAATCCAGCCGCGCACCCGCGTGACATTCTGTTCGCATGGCTTGGGAGCCAAATTTTCATACGACGCGTTCGCGTCATGCATGCTAACGCGTGGATGGCCATATGTGCAATTGACGCGGACGCGTCAGTCACGCGTCCGCGTGACCAAATTTGTGCTTTTAGCACACTTCTTTGCCCAAGCCAGCACAACTCTCTGCCCAAACACTCTTTTACGTCGATTTTGCAGATCACGCGTCCGCGTCAGTGGCGCGCCCGCGTGGACGGCGAAAATCACAAACGACGCGAACGCGTGGGGTACGCGATCGCGTGGGCTTGTTTGTGCGAAAGGCTCCTGGTGCACGAAATTGTGATCACTACAACTCAAAACAATCCCTAGTAATGGCTCCAAAAACTTGGTGCACAATACCATGGCATAAACACAACTTCGCACAACTAACCAGCAAGTGCACTGGGTTGTCCAAGTAATACCTTACGTGAGTAAGGGTCGATCCCACGGAGATTGGTGGTATGAAGCAAGCTATGGTCACCTTGTAAATCTTAGTCAGGCAGACTCAAATGGGTATAGTGATAAACGAATAAAGCATAAAGATAAAGATAGAGATAATTATGTATATCATTGGTGAGAGCTTCAGATAAGCGTATGAAGATGCCTTCCCTTCCGTCTCTCTGCTTTCCTACTGTCTTCATCCAATCCTTCTTACTCCTTTCCATGGCAAGCTTATGCAAGGGTTTCACCGTTGTCAGTGGCTACCTCCCATCCTCTCAGTGAAAATGTTCCTATGCTCTGTCACAGCATATGGCTAATCAGCTGTCGGTTCTCGGTCAGGCCGGAATAGAATCCATTGATTCTTTTGCGTCTGTCACTAACGCCCCGCCTGCTAGGAGTTTGAAGCACGTCACAGTCATTCAATCATTGAATCCTACTCAGAATACCACAGACAAGGTTAGACCTTTCGGATTCTCTTGAATGCCGCCATCAGTTCTCGCCTATACCACGAAGACTCTGATCTCACGGAATGGCTGGCTCGTTTGTCAGGCGAGCACTCGGTTGTCAGGCGATCAACCATGCATCGTGTATCAGGAATCCAAGAGATAAACACTAGAGCCTCGAATGCTTGTAGAACAAGAGTGGTTGTCAGTCACCTTGTTCATGAGTGAGAATGATGATGAGTGTCACGGATCATCACATTCATCAAGTTGAATAACAAGTGATATCTTGGACAAAGAACAAGCGGAATTGAATAGAAGAACAATAGTAATTGCATTAATACTCGAGGTACAGCAGAGCTCCACACCTTAATCTATGGTGTGTAGAAACTCCACCGTTGAAAATACATAAGAACAAGGTCTAGGCATGGCCGTGAGGCCAGCCCCCAATGATCAAAGAACTAGATGTCCAAAGATCAGAAGATGATAATACAATAGTAAAAGGTCCTACTTATAGAGAACTAGTAGCCTAAGGTGTACAGAGATGAGTAAATGACATAAAAATCCACTTTCGGGCCCACTTGGTGTGTGCTTGGGCTGAGCAATGAAGCATTTTCGTGTAGAGACTCTTCTTGGAGTTAAACGCCAGCTTTTATGCCAGTTTGGGCGTTTAACTCCCATTTAGGTGCCAGTTCCGGCGTTTAACGCTGGAATTCTTGAGGGTGACTTTGAACGCCGGTTTGGGCCATCAAATCTTGGGCAAAGTATAGACTATCATATATTGCTGGAAAGCCCAGGATGTCTACTTTCCAACGCCGTTGAGAGAGCGCCAATTGGGCTTCTGTAGCTCCAGAAAATCCACTTCGAGTGCAGGGAGGTCAGAATCCAACAGCATCTGCAGTCCTTTTCAGTCTCTGAATCAGATTTTTGCTCAGGTCCCTCAATTTCAGCCAGAAAATACCTGAAATCACAGAAAAACACACAAACTCATAGTAAAGTCCAGAAAAGTGAATTTTCACTAAAAACTAATAAAAATATACTAAGAACTCAACTAAAACTACCAAAAACATACTAAAAACAATGCCAAAAAGCGTATAAATTATCCGCTCATCAGCTCCATTCGTGCACCACTCCCCCACAACTCTCTGTTCATTTTTATTTTTCACGCACACCCCTCTGACGCGTACGCGTCGTGTGCACATTTTTTTTTTAAATATAGCTTGAGGTGTTTGGTTCCTGTGATAAAAATAGCTGCATGATCAAAAAATTAGTAAGAATTCAATAAAAATAAAATAAATGAGAAAATAACTAAGGATACAAAAAAGAACGATCATACCACGGTGGGTTGTCTCCCACCAAGCACTTTTAGTTAAAGTCCTTAAGTTGGACATGTGGTGAGCTCCTTGTCATGGTGGCTTAAGCTTGTACTGATCCAGGAATCCCCACCAATGTTTGTAATTCCAATGGCTACCGGGATCCCAAACTAGGCGCATAACGTCTTTGAGCAAGTTGAAGTAAGTGACAAGGCCCCAAGAGAGTTGATTGTGGGAATGAATTCCAGGGTCCCAAATCTCGCTTTTACGTCCGTCTTCTTGTGGATCACCATTATTTCCACCTGGTGGAAGGCAATCTGAATTCTCACAGAGACATCCAAACAACCTTCTAGACCCGTTCAAGTGAGCTCTACACCAATCCTTGCACTTCAATTTGGAGCATGCAACCATATTGAACCTTGCTTGACATCTCTTGCCACTAACCATCTTTCTCTTACTCTTAATGCCACAAAGAGCTTTAAGTTGACCATCTGTCTCTAGTAGCTCATATTCAAGTGGGAAAGTAAGGATTAAGGGTAGGAATTTTATCCACTTGAATGTTGTATTGGATGGTGATGGCTTTAGAAGAGGTCTTGCAAGCTCCACTTCCTTGTGTTCTTCTTTGAATTCTTCCACTTCTTTGTAAGCTTTCTCAATTTCAATCTCTTCCTCTTGGTAGCTTTTTTTTTCAACTAACTCTTTATTGACCTTGGTCTCAGAGCCAGCTACTTTACCACCGCTCAGTTGAATAACCTTGCAATCTTTTTCAACTGGCTCCTCATTAACTTGTGCTTTCATACTTGCCACTTGTCCACTTATCAAGGTGATAGCCTTGCCTTCCTCTCTTGGGTTTGGAATTGCGTTACCAGGAAGGCTATTAGTGGTGCTCTGATTAATTTCATTAACTTTTGTGGCTAATTGACCCATCTGAATCTCCAAGTTCCTGATTGATGCTCTGGTTTCCTGTCTAAAACTTGCCAAGATTTCTTCCAAATCATCGTTCTGTTGGGGCTGAGAAGTTGCTTGCTGAGATGACTGAAACTGGGGGTTGTTAAAATTATTCTGTTGAAAACCACCCTAAGAACTATGATTAAAATTTTGTGGCCTCTGAGGTTGCTCTCCCCACTCAAAATTTGGGTGTTGGGTGTTGATAGTTGGGACTTGCATGCCACTCATCTGTTGAGTAAGTAGACTTAATTGCTGAGTCATAAGCTTGTTCTGGGCAAGAATAGCATTAAGAGTTTCTACTTCCATAACACTCTTCTTCTGAGAAGCCTCAATATCTGATGGTGGCTCTTGACATGGGTAGAAAGATGATGGTTCTTGGTAGTTGAAACATGGAGCATTGAAGTCTCTTTGGTTTTGGCTTTGCCAACCAAAATTTTGATAGTTCCTCCATCCACCATAATATGAATCACTACTTGGGTGTGAGTAGTAACCCACGTGATCTCTCTCCATTATTTTTTCTCAGCACAAAACACCAAAAAGGATTAAACGCACCATGTGGTAAACAGAAAAACAAAGAAGACAGAACAAAATTTCTTTCTTTTTTTTCAAAAAATAAAAAAAAATTAAAATAAAATTAAAATTAAAATGCCTAATCTAAACAATCAAACAACTAATAGTTGTTAATCACAATCAATCCCCAGCAACGGCGCCAAAAACTTTGTGCGGATTTTATAACCCACAAACTAACCGGCAAGTGCATTGGGTCGTACCAAGTAATACCTTACGTGAGTAAGGGTCGATCCCACGAGGATTGATGGATTAAGCAACAGTTATTGAGTGATAAGCTTAGTTAGGCAAGCAGAAATTGGTTTTGAGATGTTCAAAAGGTTTAAGTTTGAATTCAAAATATCAAAAGTACAGACAATTAAATAAATTGGGAATAAAATATGGATAAATAGTTAAGGCTTCAGAGTTATCTATTTTTCCGGATTAACTTTCTTACTAACTATTTTAATTATGTAGGATTTAATTTATGGCAAACTATATGTGACTAGACCCTAATTCCTTAGACCTTCCTAGTCTCCTCTAAAATTCATTAACTGCCAATTCCTTGGTCAATTAATTCCAATTAAAGGGTACATGATCAAATTCCAGTTTGCATGCCACAAAAACTCTAATTACCCAAAGAATAAAAGGATTATATGTCACGTATCCCGTTAAATCCAGATAATTAGAATTCAGGAGAATATGTTTTCAAGCTGTTGTTCAAGTATAGAGCTTTTCCAAGTTATACAAGAACTCAAATAGAAAGAGGGTCATACTTTCGTTCCACCCAAATTCATAAGATAAAGAATGAAAACAATTCTTAAATATAAATCCAAAACATAAATTAAAATAGAAAAAGTAATAAAATCAATCCATACAAATAGACAGAGCTCCTAACCTTAACAGTGGAGATTTAGTTGCTCATGGAATGTAGAAGAAAAATAAGGGTTCTGGTAACAATCTGGTATCTGTCTAAATGTATAGAGTTCCTATTTATTACTAATCCTAATAGGTTTAAAATCTAAAATTAAAATAATATCTTTTCCTAAAAGATAATATTTGAATTTAAATTCGAATTAATTAACAAATCTTCAGTTGATGGGTGGGGACCACTTGATTTGTCCATTCTGCAGCTTCTAATCTGTGTTTTTTGGGCTGGAAACTGGGTCAAAAACAGCCCAGAAATCGTAACCAGCATTTTCTGTATTATTGCAGATCGCGCATGTGACGCGTCCGCGTCGTCCACGCGCTCGCGTCATTTGTGCAGATTCCAGTCCATGCGTTCACGTCAGGCACGCGATCGCGTCATTGCGATTTCTCCATTCCGCACAGTCGCGTGAGCCATGCGTCCGCGTCGGTCTTCACTGGTCATCTCTTTGGTTTCTTCTTTTTCTCTGCAGAAACTTCATCAAATCCCTCCGAATGCTACCTAAAATAAATAAAATTGCACAAAACTCAAAATAGCATCCATAGTGGCTAAAATATAATTAATTCTTAATTAAACTCAACAAATTAGATGCAAATTTACTAGGAAAAGATAGACAAGATGCTCATGCATCAAGAGGTGTAAAAATTCTTTAAATACTAGGTTAATGACTAAGGATTACATAGAAAGGGTAAAACAGTCTATTTAGTTGTAAAATCTACTTTTGGGACACACTTGATGAGTGTTTGGGTTGAGCTTTGATGAAATCCATGTGCTTAGGCATCCTTGGGCATTGAACTTCAGTCTTGGCACCTTTTTGGGCATTGGACTCCAGCTTGGAATCCCTTTCTGGCGCTGGACGCCAAAATTGGTCAAATTGCTGGCGTTGGACGCCAGTTTTGCGCCTTCTAATCCGAAGAAAAGTATAGACTATTATATATTGGTGGAAAGCTCTAGAAGTTAACTTTTTATAGCCGTTAAGATCGCTCCATTTAAGCTTCTGTAGCTCCAAAAAAGCTCTTCCGAGTGCAGGAAGATCAGATCTTCACAGCATCTACAGTGCTTTCTCTGTCTCTGAATTAGACTTCTGCTCCAACTCCTCAATTTCAGCCAGAAAATACCTGAAATTATCCAAAAATACAAAAACTCATAGTAGAATCCAAAAATATATTTTTAACACTAAAACCTATAAAAACTTAATAAAAACTAAATAAGAACTACTAAAACTATATGAAAGTGATGTCAAAAAGTGTATAAAATATCTGCTCATCAAAAAGGTAACAATGGAGAAAGTGAATCCATCTTGGGTCAGAACCACATCAATGGTCAGAATCAAAACTTGGGGCCAAATTCAAGCTCAATGGTCAAGATTTAAGGAGCTTGAAGAGAAAAGATGAGAGAGAAGAGGTGAGCATGCATGCAATAGCCACGGTCCTCTCTCTCCTCTCTATTGAAGCCACAGCTACTCTGAAGTTGGAGAAGAAAGAAACTGTAAGGATTGAACAAGCTTCAACCTTGGAAGCTTCACTCTTCTATATTAAGGGTGAACGACCAAGGATTGATGGTAAGGAGAGTAATTGAAAAAGCACAGAGTTCTCATAGCTACCCAAAAGCTGCCTGAGTTCTTCTCCTTCAATGATGTTCATTTAGTTTTCTTTTTCTTAGTTTTGTCTGTCTGAGTCTCATGGTAAAAGACAAACATGGTGAGGTTTGTAAAAAAAAGCCAATGAGAGGTAAAAGGCAGTGAGCAAAATTAGAGAAAAAGTCATAAGATATCTCAGAGTTTCTTTGTATATCTTTCTGTTGTGAGTCACGATCCTGTGGGGATTCCCTTGCAAGTTGGGTTAGCACTTTGCAGTTGAAAGCTAGGTTTTGAGTCCTAGTCAAATTTGGATTGGGGTTCGAATCTGAATTTATCCTTGATAGGATTGGGTAGATCGTAGGAAAGAATTGGTGTTTGTAATCTTGAAAAAGATAGTGAAATTCCATCATTATTGTGATGAAGAATGGATGTAGGCTACATTGCACTTAGTAGCTGAACCAAAATATATCTGGTGTCATTTCTTCTTCTCTGCTTTTTTATTGTTTCTGGTACTCAGGAGACAAAATGAAAAATGTCTCTCATCTCGTTATGAGACAAAAGTGAAAATATATCCTGAAGTATTGTTGAAAAAGTAAAAGTAATATTCTGCAAAAAAAAAGGGAGGCTAAGATTCAACCCCCCTTCTCTTTGCAAAGAGCCGTGAAAGAAAAATGAGAGACTTAGATTAGGTTAAGTACACAATGGATAAAGACGAAAAATTTTTGGCTCAAGATGAGAAGATCAATGAAAAGTGGAAGAGCTACTTCTACGAGCTATTTAATGAAAAGCAGAAGACTCTTCCAAGCCTTGGTCGGTTATGCACGTGGGAAGAAGATCAAAACTTCGACTTTTATCGAAAGATTCGAGACTTCGAGGTACAAGAGGGTCTAAAGCGGGTGAAAAATGGCAGGGTAGTAGGACCCAGTAATATTCCGATTGAAGTTTGGAAGGGCCTTGGAGAGAAAGGCATCAGTTGGTTAATCAAGGTTTTTAATGAGATTTTAAAGTCAAAGAAGATGCCAGATAAATGAAGAAAGAGCACCTTGGTACCTATCTACAAGAATAAGGGAGATATATAGAGTTGCAGAAATCATAGAAAGATCAAGCTCATGAGCCATACCATGAAATTATGGGAAAAGGTGATAAAATGGAGGTTGAGACAAGAGACATAAATAATAGAGAACCAATTTAGTTTTATATCAGGCAGATCCACCACTGAAGCTACATACCTGTTAAGAAGGATGATGGAAAAGTATCGTAGTAATAAAAGAAATCTACATATGGTATTATTGATTTAGAAAAAGTGTACGATAGAATGTCATGGGAGATCTTATGGAAGGTTTTGGAAAAGAAGAGAATAAAGATCACATATATTCGTGCAATTAAAGACATGTATGATGGGGCTACAACTATTGTGAAGACTCAAAGTAGTGTGACGGAAAAATTTTCTTTTGGTATAGGATTACACCAGGAATAATCCTTAAGTCCATATCTTTTCACATTAGTCTTGGAAGTACTCACATATCCAAGAACTTGTGTCATGGTACATGCTTTTGCCGATGATATCGTCCTTATGGGGAGTCAAGAAAAGACCTAAATAAGAAATTGGATTTATAGAGGAAGCTCTAAAAGTATATGGACTGCGCATAAACCATAGCAAGACAGAATATATGGAATGTAAGTTCGGTGACCGAAGGAAAAATTCTAATACAGAGGTGAAGATTGGAGCAAACAACCTACGAAAAGTTAAAAGTTTTAAGTATCTTGGGTGCATCATTCAGGATAATGGAGAGATTGAACAGGATGTAAATCATAAGATCCAAGTAGGTTAGTCCAAATGGCAGAGTGCGTCTCATTTTATATGTGACAAAAAGTGCTTTTAAAACTTAAAGGTAAATTCTATCGCACTGCTATCAGACCGGCTATGTGATGCACCACTTTTTCGTGGTACATCTTGTGCTTAATTGAGTGGATTTTATCCACTATTCTCACATTTATTCACAGAATTCGCAGGTTTTACACTTTCCTCCTTAATCTTATGCTATGATTGAAAATATGATTCTTTGGCCTTAAATTTTCTATGTTTAATCCTCTCTCATTACCATTCGATGCCTTGATATGTGTGTTAAGTGTTTTTAGAGATTACAGGGCAAGAATGGCTTAGAGGATGGAAAGAAAGCATGCAAAAGTGGAAGGAATACAAGAAGCTGAAGGAACTGCAAAGCTGTCAGCCCTGACCTTTTTGCACTCAATTGATCATAACTTAAGCTATAGAGGTCCAAATGAGGGAATTATAGTTATATTGGAAAGATAACATTCGGGACTTCGCAATGATATACAATTTGGCATAGTTGACTTAGCGTTTAGGGAGGTGCACGCGCAAAGCATGCGTACGCGTGGATAGTGCGCAGACAAGCAACACGTGACGGAGCCATATGCTGTACGTATCAGAAATCACTGGGGGTGATTTCTGGGCTATTTTTTGCCAGTTTCAAGCCCAAAAATACTGATTAGAGACTGCAGAGTGGAGAAATCAATGACACTTCTCATTCACATAATTTTAGATTTTTAGATGTAGTTTTCTAGAGAGAGAGGCTCTCTCATCTCTCTAGGTTTTAGATATTAGTTTTATTCCTTTTCAAATTCTGAATTCTATCTTATTCCAATTTAGTTTCTCTTCTACTTTTAATTGTTCTAGCATTCTAGCTTATTTATTTTCCTTGTTGATAACCTTATTTTGCCAATTTAGTTTATGAATTCTCATGTTAGATTTGATTTCCCTTTTAATGCAATTTGAAGTATTTCATGTTTATTGCTTCTTCTGTTATTTGTTATCATTGATTTTGCAATTGTTTGTTTTAGGTTTAATATTCCCTTATTAATTTTCTATGTTTTTATGTTATGCCCTCCAAGTGTTTGATAAAATGCTTGGAAGGATGTTAGAGTAGGATTTTATGTTCTTGGCTTGGGATGGTAACTTAGAAACTCTTGAGTTACTAATGTCCGAGTAATTGATGATTGGGAGCCATTAAATCTAGTTCTCACTAATTGAATTGGTGGAGAGCTAGGACTTATGGACTTGGATTGATATAGCTCATTTAACTTTTCTTTACTACTAGTTAGATGATGACTTAATGGGATTGATCCTTGCCAATTCTCATGTTGTGGTTAGTGATAAGGATAGAGATCCTTGGCCACCAAACCTTGCCAAGACCCCTTTATCATTTGATTTTTATCACCATTTCTTTTTCTTGTTCTCTTAATCCAAAACCCCCAAAAATATACCTTTGCATAACCAATTTTAAGAACACTTCCCTGCAATTCCTTGAGAGACGACCTGATGTTTAAATACTTCGGTTATCAATTCTATTAGGGGTTCGTTACTTGTGACAACCAAAATTTTGTATGAAAGGATTCTTTGTTGGTTTAGAAGCTATACTTGCAACGAGAATATGTTTGTAAATTCTAAACCACACAAAAGCCGTTCATCAAAATGGCACCGTTGCCGGGAGATTGCAAACGTGTGCCTTATTATTGGTTATTATAAATATTTGCTTTTTGCTTGTTTGCTAGTTTTTGTTAGTTTAGGAATTAGTTGCTTATTTTTATTAGTTTTTGTTTTTATTTTCTTTCATTACCATGAATTCTCACCCTTTTGGCTTTGAGTTTGGTTCAAATTGTGTTGTAGGGAATTGAAGCTACACTAGGAACATGCATCAAGGATGGGACAATCAAAGATGGGAGGAGCCACAAGGATTTGATGAACCCTCTTAGCAACAACCTCCACCAACATACTATGACTAAGAGCCATTCCAAGAAGCATACCAAGATAACAGCTATGGTGAGCACTCTTTTGATTATCAACAACCACCACTATACGCCTATGAACCCTCTCCTCAACATAATTTTGAACCACTATAGTCACAAGCACTTTACCACCAAACACCCCCATATGACCCTAATCCTTACTCACCATACCAAGAGCCTTATGAGCCATACTTAGAACCACCACCTCAATATACACCATCTCCATATCCTTATCAAGAAGAACCACCTCCATATTATGAGCCCTTTCTCCCAAAAAATGAACCCTCCTATCCACTTCACCCTCCATTGGATAACAACACTCTTCGTGTTATTCACCAAGGGCAACAGAAGCTTCAAACCACACTTACCTCTACTCTCACCAGTATCACCTCTGCTCTTCAAGCTCTTATATCTCGTATGGATCCATCTTTTACTCCCAATACTCAACCCTCAAGTTTTAGTGCACCACCACCCTCCATGCAATAATACCCATATCCATCAATCCAATAGCAACATGATCCCAATGATGCTACTGACTCGGAATAAGAGTGAAGAGACCGTCTTAGGAACGTACTGGATCGGTTTCATGCACACATACTTCAAGAGAAGCAAGAGGAGGCCCAAAAGGTGGAGAAGGTAGAGACCCTCGAAGATGATGAAGTAGTTGACAAATTAGTGAAGGTTGAACAAGAAGAAAGTTCCATTATTGAAGACAACTCTACATTGAGTGACATCAAAGAGGAGGTCGGTTTTGTATTAGAGCAAGTGGAGGAAGCCGAAATTATCAAAGAAGAGGAAGTGATTAAAGACTTAGGAGATGCTGAACTTCCATGGGAATCTAGAGTTGTAGAGTATTCCTTCAATAAGCTTGAAATTGATGTTGAGGAGGATAGTGCACAACCTCCAAGGCATATTCCTTTTGAAGAATTGAATGGAATAGATTAAGAGGCCGGTTGCCTTGGTGATGATGATCCTGAATCAATCCCTCCAAGTGATGAACTTGCATTCACAATTGAACCCCTTGAGTTTGAAGAACCTTCTCCAAGTGAATCTTAAGATGATGTAGAGGTAAACTTTTCTCAACCTCCAACTTATGACTTGAGTGACGGGAAAGAATTAGAAGAATTTGATCAGGGCGCGGTTGAAGTTGAAGAGGTTTGCAAGGAGGTGGAAGAATTCAATGGAGCTTGCAAGATCATTGGAAACAACACCTCTCCCAAAGCCATTACTATCCAATACAATATTCAAGTGGGTAAAATTCTTATCCTTAACCTTTACTTTCCAATTTGAATATGGGCTACTGGAGACGGATGGTCAACTTAGAGCTCTTTGTGGCATTAAGAGTAAGAGGGAGATGGTCAGTGAGAGGAGTTGTCAAGCAAGGTTCAATATGGTTGCATGCTCCAAATTGAAGTGAAAGGATTGGTGTCGAGCTCAATTGAATAGGTCTAAGAAGTTCTTTGGATGTCTCAGTGTGAATTCAGATCGCGTGCCACCCGGTTGGAACAATGATGATCAACAAGAAGACGGGTGCAAAAGCAAGGCTTGGGACCCCAGAATTTCACTCCAACAATCAACACCCTTAGGGCCTTGTCACTTGCTTCAACTTGCTTGAAGGCTTTATGCGCCTAGTTTGGGATCCCGGAGGCTATTGGAATTGCAAGCATTGGTGGGGATTCCTGGAAGAGCTCAAGCATAAGCCGTCCTAACAAGGAGCTCACTGATGAGCGGATAATTTGTACGCTTTTTGGCATTGTTTTTAGTATGTTTTTGGTAGTTTTAGTTGAGTTCTTAGTATATTTTTATTAGTTTTTAGTTAAAATTCACTTTTCTGGACTTTACTATGAGTTTGTGTGTTTTTCTATGATTTCAGGTATTTTCTGGCTGAAATTGAAGGTTCTGAGCAAAAATCTGATTCAGAGACTGAAAAGGACTGCAGATGCTGTTGGATTCTGACCTCCCTGCACTCGAAGTGGATTTTCTGGAGCTACAGAAGCCCAATTGGCGCGCTCTCAACGGCGTTGGAAAGTAGACATCCTGGGCTTTCCAGCAATATATGATAGTCCATACTTTGCCCAAGATTTGATAGCCCAAACCGGCGTTCAAAGTCACCTACAGAATTTCCAGCGTTAAACGCCGGAACTGGCACCTAATTGGGAGTTAAACGCCCAAACTGGCATAAAAGCTGGCGTTTAAACTCCAAGACAAGTCTCTACATGAAAATGCTTCATTGCTCAGCCCAAGCACACACCAAGTGGGTCCGGAAGTGGATTTTTATGTCATTTACTCATCTTTGTACACCTTAGGATACTAGTTTTCTATAAGTAGGACCTTTTACTATTGTATTTACATCTGGAGATCTTTGAATCTTTTGATCATTGGGAGGCTGGCCTCACGGCCATGCCTAGACCTTGTTCTTATGTATTTTCAACGGTGGAGTTTCCACACACCATAGATTAAGGTGTGGAGCTCTGCTGTACCTCGAGTATTAATGCAATTACTATTGTTCTTCTATTCAATTCCGCTTGTTCTTTGTCCAAGATATCACTTGTTCTTCAACTTGATGAATGTGATGATCCGTGACACTCATCATCATTCTCACCCATGAACAAGGTGACTGACAACCACTCTTGTTCTACAAAGCAACAAGGCCCTAGTGTTTATCTCTTGGATTTCTGATTGCACGATGCATGGTTGATCGCCTGACAACCGAGTGCTCGCCTGACAAACGAGCCAGCCATTCCGTGAGATCAGAGTCTTCGTGGTATAGGCAAGAACTGATGGCAGCATTCAAGAGAATCCGGAAGGTCTTACCTTGTCTGTGGTATTCTGAGTAGGATTCAATGATTGAATGACTGTGACGTGCTTCAAACTCCTAGCAGGCGGGGCGTTAGTGACAGACGCAAAAGAATCGATGGATTTTATTCCGGCCTGACCGAGAACCGACAGATGATTAACCATGCTGTGACAGAGCATCGGGACGTATTTTCACTGAGAGGATGGGAGGTAGCCACTGACAACGGTGAAACCCTACACGAGCTTGCCATGGAAAGGAGTAGGAAGGATTGGATGAAGGCAGTAGGAAAGCAGAGAGACGGAAGGGAAAGCATCTTCATTCGCTTATCTGAAGCTCTCACCAATGATATACATAAGTATCTCTATCTTTATCTTTATGCTTTATTCATCATCTATACCCATTTGAGTCTGCCTGACTGAGATTTACAAGGTGACCATAGCTTGCTTCATACCACCAATCTCCGTGGGATCGACCCTTACTCGCGTAAGGTTTATTACTTGGACGACCCAGTGCACTTTCTGGTTAGTTGTGCGAAGTTGTGTTTATGCCATGGGAATGAGCACCAAGTCTTTGGAGCCATTACTAGGGATTGTTTATGTTTTGAAAAGTATTGATCACAATTTCGTGCACCAAGTTTTTGGCGCCGTTGCCGGGGATTGTTCTTGTGTATGGACAACTGACGGTTCATCTTGTTGCTTAGATTAGGCATTTATTTTTTTTCGAAATTCTTGAAGATGAATTCTAGAGTTTCATGATGATTTGTTGAAATCTGGCTAGCTGTGAAGCCATGTCTAATTTCATTGGACCGAGGTTTCAACTTATCATCACAAGAGCTTGTTGATTTTTTATCAATCTTGCTTTTGGAGCAGTGATCTGCTAAAGCTTGGCTGGCCTTTGGCCATGTCTAGTGTTTTAGACCGAAGCTTTCTCTGAAAGCTTGGCTGGCTGTGAAGCCATGTCTAATTCCTGGACCGGAGTCTTAGACTAGCATTGCACTGATTCCTGGAATTCTCATTAAGAATTTTGATATCTTTTTCCACTTAATTTTCGAAAAACACAAAAAAAAAATTTTCAAAATCATAAAAACCAAAAAGATTTTATGTTTCTTGTTTGAGTCTAGTGTCTAATCTTAAGTTTGGTGTTTTGCATGCCTTGTTCATTTGATCTTGGTTCTATTTTCTAGTCAATAGTACAGGAGACTGAAGATTCAGAACATGCAGCAGAGGAATTACACAGAAAAACTGGGCGTTCAAAACGCCCAGTGAAGAAGGACAGACTGGCGTTTAAACGCCAGCCAGGGTACCTGGTTGGGCGTTTAACGCCCAAAAAGGGTGCATTTTGGGCGTTAAACGCCAGAATGTGCACCATTCTGGGCGTTTAACGCCAGGATGGCAAAGGGGGAAGATTTTGTTTTCAAATCAATTTTTTTCAAGTTTTTCAAAACCAAATCTTTTTCAAATCAAATCTTTTCAATCAAATGTTTTCAAAATCAATTTCTTTCCTTTTTCAAAAGATACTTACTAACAATTAATGATTTGATTGAACATCTCAAGTATATTACCTTTTCTGTTGAGAAAGGTTTAATGTTTGAATCATATCTTTTCTTGTTAGGCAAGTCATTAATTTTTAAAATCATATCTTTTAAAATTGTTTTCAAATCATATCTTTTAAAATTGTTTTCAAATCATATCTTTTCAATCATATCTTCTCAATCACATCTTTTTCAAAATAAATTTTCAATCAAATCTTTTTAACTTCTAATTTCAAACTCTTTTTCAAAAATCACTTGATTTCTTTCCCACTTTGAGTTTTCGAAAATTATCAATCAATTTTTCAAAATACTTTTGACATCTTTTTAATTAATTTTCAAAAATTCTCTTCCCCTCTTCTCACATCCTTCTATTTATGGAGTATCACTCCTTCTTAATGCACAATTCGAATCTTATCTAATTAAAGTTCGAATTCTTCTTTTCCTTCTTCATTCTATTTTTCTCTTTCCTCTGACACCTCAAGGGATCTCTATACTGTGACATAGAGGATTCCACATTTTCTTGTTCTCTTCTCTTTCATATGAGCAGGAACAAAGACAAAGGCATTCTTGTTGAAGCTGACCCTGAACCCGAAAGGACCTTGAAGCGAAAGCTAAGAGAAGCTAAGGCACAACTCTCTGTAGAGGACCTGACCGAATTCTTCAAAGAAGAAGAAGACATGGCAGCCGAAAACAACAACAATGCAAACAATGCAAGGAAGGTGATGGGTGACTTTACTGCACCTACTCCTGATTTTTATGGGAGAAGCATCTCTATCCCTGCCATTGGAGCAAACAACTTTGAGCTTAAGCCTCAATTAGTTTCTCTAATGCAACAGAATTGCAAGTTCCATGGACTTCCAATGGAAGATCCTCATCAGTTCTTAGCTGAATTCTTGCAAATTTGTGACACAGTCAAGACTAATGGGGTAGACCCTGAGGTCTATAGACTGATGCTATTCCCTTTTGCTGTAAGAGACAGAGCTAGGATATGGTTGGACTCTCAACCTAAAGAAAGCCTGGACTCTTGGGAAAAGCTAGTCAATGCCTTCTTGGCAAAGTTCTTTCCACCTCAAAGATGGAGTAAGCTTAGAGTGGAAGTCCAAACCTTCAGACAGAAGGATGGAGAATCCCTCTATGAAGCTTGGGAAAGATACAAACAATTAATCAGAAAATGTCCTTCTGACATGCTTTCTGAATGGAGCATCATAGGTATTTTCTATGATGGTCTCTCTGAACTATCCAAGATGTCTTTGGATAGCTCTGCTGGAGGATCTCTTCATCTGAAGAAGACGCCTACAGAGGCTCAAGAGCTAATTGAAATGGTTGCAAATAACCAATTCATGTACACTTCTGAAAGGAATCCTGTGAACAATGGGACTAGTCAGAAGAAAGGAGTTCTTGAGATTGACACTCTGAACGCCATTTTGGCTCAGAATAAAATATTGACTCAACAAGTCAATTTGATTTCTCAAAGTCTGTCTGGAATGCAAAATGCACCAAGCAGTACTAAGGATGCTTCATCTGAGGAAGAAGCTTATGATCCTGAGAACCCTTCAATGGAAGAGGTGAATTACCTAGGAGAACCCTATGGAAACACCTATAATTCTTCATGGAGAAATCACCCAAATCTCTCATGGAAGAATCAAGAGAGACCTCAACAAGGTTTCAATAATAATGGTGGAAGAAACAGGTTTAACAATGGCAAGCCTTTTCCATCATCTTCTCAGCAACAGACAGAGAATCCTAAGCAGAACCCCTCTGACTTAGCAACCATGGTCTCTGATCTAATCAAAACCACTCAAAGTTTCATGAATGAAACAAGGTCCTCCATTAGAAATTTGGAGGCACAAGTGGGACAGCTGAGCAAGAAAGTTACTGAACTCCCTCCAAGTACTCTCCCAAGCAATACAGAAGAAAATCCAAAAGGAGAGTGCAAAGCCATCAATATGGCCGAATTTGGAGAGGAAGGAGAGGAAGTGGACGCCACTGAGGAAGGCCTCAATGGGCGTGCACTGACCTCCACTGAGTTCCCTAATGAGGGACCATGGGAATCTGAGGCTCAAAATGAGACCATAGAGATTCCATTAGACTTACTTCTGCCTTTCATGAGCTCTGATGAGTATTCTTCCTCTGAAGAGGATGAGTATGTCACTGAAGAGCAAATTGCTAAATACCTTGGAGCAATCATGAAGCTAAATGACAAGTTATTTGGAAATGAGACTTGGGAGGATGAACCCCCTTTGCTCACCAAAGAACTAGATGACTTGTCTAGGCAGAAATTGCCTCAAAAGAGACAAGATCCTGGGAAGTTTTCAATACCTTGTACCATAGGCACCATGACCTTCAAGAAGGCTCTGTGTGACTTAGGGTCAAGTGTAACCTCATGCCTCTCTCAGTGATGGAGAAGCTAGGGATCTTTGAGGTACAAGCTGCAAGAATCTCATTAGAGATGACAGACAATTCAAGAAAATAAGCTTATGGACTTGTAGAGAATGTTTTGGTTAAGATTGAAGACCATTACATCCCTACTGATTTCATAATCCTAGAGACTGGGAAGTGCATGGATGAATCTATCATCCTTGGCAGACCCCTCCTAGCCACAGCAAAGGCTGTGATTGATGTTGATGGAGGTGAACTGATCATTCAAGTGAATGATGAATACTTTGTGTTTAAGGCTCAAGGATATCCCTCTGTCACCATGGAGAGGAAGCATGAAGAGCTTCTCTCAATTCAGAGTCAAGCAGAGCCCCCACAGTCAAACTCTAAGTTTGGTGTTGGGAGGCCACAACCAAACTCTAAGTTTGGTGTTGAACCCCCACATTCAAACTCTAAGTTTGGTGTTGGGAGGTTCCAACATTGCTCTGAATACCTGTGAGGCTCCATGAGAGCCTCTGTCAAGCTACTGACATTAAAGAAGCGCTTGTTGGGAGGCAACCCAATGTTATATTTTATCTATTTTCTTTTGTTATTTTACTTTATTTTGTAGGTTGATGATCATGAGAAGTCACAAAATTAATTGAAAAAGCAAAAACAGAATGAAAAACAGGAAGAAAAACAGCACACCCTGGAGGAAGATGCTGCTGGCGTTCAAACGCCAGTAAGCCTAGCAGTTGGGCGTTTAACGCCCAGTCTGGCACCATTCTGGGCGTTTAACGCCAGAAAGGGGCACCAGACTGGCGTTAAACGCCAGAAAAGGGCAAGAACCTGGCGTTAAACGCCAGGAATGGGCACCAGCCCGGCGTTTAACGCCAGAAATGGCTCAAAACGTGAATTTTGATGCCATTTGGTGCAGGGATGACTTTTCCTTGACACCACAGGATCTGTGGACCCCACAGGATCCCCACCTACCCCACCACCACTCTCTCTCTTCTTCCCCCATTCACCAATCACCTCAACACCTCTTCCCCAAAAATCCTTCACCTATCAAATCCCATCTTTCTCTTCACCACTCACATCCATCCTTCATAAAACCCCACCAACCTCACCCTTCAAATTCAAACCACTTTCCCTCCCAAACCCACCCAAACCCACCCATAATAGCCGAACCCCAACCCCCCTCTCTCCTATATAAACCCTTCTTCAACCCTTCATTTTCACACACCCTAAACACCACTTTCCCCCCTCTTTGGCCGAATACAAAGCCATTCCCTTCTTCCTCATTTCTTCTTCCTCTACTCTCTTCTTTCTTCTTTTGCTCGAGGACGAGCAAACATTTTAAGTTTGGTGTGGTAAAAGCGTTGCTTTTTTGTTTTTCCATAATCATTATGGCATCCAAGGCCGGAGAAACCTCTAGAAAGAGGAAAGGGAAGGCAAAAGCTTCCACCTCCGAGTCATGGGAGATGGATAGATTCATCTCAAGGGTGCATCAAGACCACTTCTATGAAGTTGTGGCCTTGAAGAAGGTGATCCCCGAGGTCCCCTTTTCACTCAAAAAGGGTGAATATCCGGAGATCCGCCATGAGATCCGAAGAAGAGGTTGGGAAGTGCTTACCAACCCCATTCAACAAGTCGGAATCTTGATGGTTCAAGAGTTCTATGCCAATGCATGGATCACTAAGAACCATGATCAAAGTGTGAACCCGGATCCAAAGAATTATCTTACTATGGTTCGGGGGAAATACTTGGATTTTAGTCCGGAAAATGTAAAGTTAGCATTCAACTTGCCTATGATGCAAGGAGATGAAGATCCTTACACAAGAAGGGTCAACTTTGATCAAAGGTTGGACCAAGTCCTCACAGTCATATGTGAAGAGGGCGCACAATGGAAGAGAGATTCAAGAGGCAAGCCGGTTCAATTAAGAAGGCATGACCTCAAACCCGTGGCTAGAGGATGGTTGGAGTTTATCCAACGCTCAATCATTCCCACTAGCAACCGGTCCGAAGTTACTTTAGACCGGGCCATCATGATCCATAGCATCATGAGTGGAGAAGAAGTGGAAGTTCATGAGGTTATAGCCCAAGAACTCTACAAGGTGGCGGCCAAGTCCTCTACCTTGGCAAGATTAGCCTTTCCTCACCTCATTTGTCACCTCTGTTATTCAGTTGGAGTTGACATAGAGGGAGACATCACCATTGATGAGGATAAGCCCATTACCAAGAAAAGGATGGAGCAAACAAGAGACCCCTCTCATCATGAGATCCCTGAGATACCTCAAGGGATGCACTTTCCTCCACAAGACTATTGGGAGCAAATTAACACCTCCCTAGGAGAGTTGAGTTCCAACATGGGACAACTAAGGGTGGAGCACCAAGAACACTCCATTCTCCTCCATGAAATTAGAGAAGATCAAAGAATCATGAGAGAGGAGCCACAAAGACAAGGAAGAGATATTGAGGAGCTCAAACACTCCATAGGATCTTCAAGAGGAAGAAAGAGCCGCCATCACTAAGGTGGACCCGTTCTTTGATTTTCTTGTTCTTTATTCTTCTATTTTTCGAATTTTAGTGCTTATGTTTATCTATGTTTGTGTCTTATGATCATTAGTGTCTTAGTGTCTATGCCTTAAAGTTATGAATGTCCTATGAATCCATCACCTTTCTTAAATAAATTGTTCTTAATTGAAAAAGAAAAAGAATTGCATGAATTTTGAATTTTATAACAGTTTAATTATTTTGATGTGGTGGCAACACTTTTGCTCTCTGAATGTATTCTTGAACAGTGCATATGTCTTTTGAATTTGTGGTTCATGAATGTTGGCTCTTGAAAGAATGATGAAAAAGGAGACATGTTACTGAGGATCTGAAAAATCATAAAAATGATTCTTGAAGCAAGAAAAAGCAGTGAAAAAAAAAAGAGAAAAACCGAAAAAAAAAAGGGAAGGAGAAAAAAGAAAGAAAAAGAAAGAAATAAAGTTGTGATCCAAGGCAATAAGAGTGTGCTTAAGAACCCTGGACACCTCTAATTGGGGACTCTAGCAAAGCTAAGTCACAATCTGAAAAGGTTCACCCAATTATGTGTCTGTGGCATGTATGTATCCGGTGGTAATACTGGAAGACAGAGTGCTTTGGGCCACAGCCAAGACTCAATAAGTAGCTGTGTTCAAGAATCATCATACTTAACTAGGAGAATCAATAACACTATCTGGATTCTGAGTTCCTAAAGAAGCCAATCATTCTGAGTTCCAAAGGATAAAGTGAGATGCCAAAACTATTCAGAGGCAAAAAGCTAAAAGCCCCGCTCATCTAATTAATACTGATCTTCATAGATGTTTTTGGAGTTCATTGCATATTCTCTTCTTTTTATCCTATTTGATCTTCAGTTGCTTGGGGACAAGCAACAATTTAAGTTTGGTGTTGTGATGAGCAGATAATTTGTACGCTTTTTGGCATTGTTTTTAGTATGTTTTTGGTAGTTTTAGTTGAGTTCTTAGTATATTTTTATTATTTTTTAGTTAAAATTCACTTTTCTGGACTTTACTATGAGTTTGTGTGTTTTTCTGTGATTTCAGGTATTTTCTGGCTGAAATTGAAGGTTCTAAGCAAAAATCTGATTCAGAGACTGAAAAGGACTGCAGATGCTGTTGGATTCTGACCTCCCTGCACTCGAAGTAGATTTTCTGGAGCTACAGAAGCCCAATTGGCGCGCTCTCAATGGCGTTGGAAAGTAGACATCCTGGGCTTTCCAGCAATATATGATAGTCCATACTTTGCCCAAGATTTGATGGCCCAAACCGGCGTTCAAAGTCACCTACAGAATTTCCAGCGTTAAACGCCGGAACTGGCACCTAATTGGGAGTTAAACGCCCAAACTGGCATAAAAGCTGGCGTTTAAACTCCAAGACAAGTCTCTACACGAAAATGCTTCATTGCTCAGCCCAAGCACACACCAAGTGGGTCCGGAAGTGGATTTTTATGTCATTTACTCATCTTTGTACACCTTAGGATACTAGTTTTCTATAAGTAGGACCTTTTACTATTGTATTTACATCTGGAGATCTTTGAATCTTTTGATCATTGGGAGGCTGGCCTCACGGCCATGCCTAGACCTTGTTCTTATGTATTTTCAACGGTGGAGTTTCTACACACCATAGATTAAGGTGTGGAGCTCTGCTGTACCTCGAGTATTAATGCAATTACTATTGTTCTTCTATTCAATTCCGCTTGTTCTTTGTCCAAGATATCACTTGTTCTTCAACTTGATGAATGTGATGATCCGTGACACTCATCATCATTCTCACCCATGAACAAGGTGACTGACAACCACTCTTGTTCTACAAAGCAACAAGGCCCTAGTGTTTATCTCTTGGATTTCTGATTGCACGATGCATGGTTGATCGCCTGACAACCGAGTGCTCGCCTGACAAACGAGCCAGCCATTCCGTGAGATCAGAGTCTTCGTGGTATAGGCAAGAACTGATGGCGGCATTCAAGAGAATCCGGAAGGTCTTACCTTGTCTGTGGTATTCTGAGTAGGATTCAATGATTGAATGACTGTGACGTGCTTCAAACTCCTAGCAGGCGGGGCGTTAGTGACAGACGCAAAAGAATCGATGGATTTTATTCCGGCCTGACCGAGAACCGACAGATGATTAACCATGCTGTGACAGAGCATCGGGACGTATTTTCACTGAGAGGATGGGAGGTAGCCACTGACAACGGTGAAACCCTACACGAGCTTGCCATGGAAAGGAGTAGGAAGGATTGGATGAAGGCAGTAGGAAAGCAGAGAGACGGAAGGGAAAGCATCTTCATTCGCTTATCTGAAGCTCTCACCAATGATATACATAAGTATCTCTATCTTTATCTTTATGCTTTATTCATCATCTATACCCATTTGAGTCTGCCTGACTGAGATTTACAAGGTGACCATAGCTTGCTTCATACCACCAATCTCCGTGGGATCGACCCTTACTCGCGTAAGGTTTATTACTTGGACGACCCAGTGCACTTGCTGGTTAGTTGTGCGAAGTTGTGTTTATGCCATGGGAATGAGCACCAAGTCTTTGGAGCCATTACTAGGGATTGTTTATGTTTTGAAAAGTATTGATCACAATTTCGTGCACCACTCACCAAATGTCCAACTTAAGGACTTTAACTAAAATTGCTAGGTGGGAGACAACCCACCATGGTATGATCGTCCCTTTTTATTCTTAGTTTTGTTTTATTTTGTTTCTATCAGTGTTAATTCATAAGTTCTGCATCATCTGATTTCTGCAAAAAAAAAAAAAAGAAAAGAGAGAGCTTTCGATGCTTACGCGTCTATGATGCGCACGCGTCCTTGGGGGAATCGACTTTATGCCCAAGTTACAGAGGGTTCTGCGGGAGCTGTGCAGGAAGCATGCCTAATGCACAAGCTCATCCACGCGTACGCATACGCATCCCTCGCAGTTTCAGCGACCCACGCGGCAGCATGCATTGCACGCACGCGTGCCCCTGAAAATCGGCGTAATTGAGTGTTTCGGCCGAAAGTTGTGCTGGTCTCTGGTGCACGAAATTGCAATCACACTTTTGCAATCCGCACAACTAACCAGCAAGTGCACTGGGTCGTCCAAGTAATACCTTACGTGAGTAAGGGTCGATCCCACGGAGATTATTGGTTTGAAGCAAGTTATGTTTATTTTATTATTCTTAGTCAGGATATTAATTAAAATTATCAGTTGGAATTATTAAAAAAAATAAAAGAGTGAGGAACAGTTACTTGTTGTGCAATAGTGGAGAATATGTTGGAGTTTTGGAGATGCTTTGTCTCATTTATTCCTGTAATGTAATATTCAACTCAATTGTTTGTGAAGTTCCATCCATGGCAAGCTGTATGTAGGGTGTCACCATTATCAGTGGCTACTTCCCATCCTCTCAGTGAAAACGGTCCAGATGCTCTGTCACAACACGGCTAATCAGCTGTTGGTTCTCGATCATGTTGGAGTAGGATCCATTGATCCTTTTGCGTTTGTCATCACGCCCAGCAATCGCGAGTTTGAAGCTCGTCACCGCCATTCAATCCTTGAATCCTACTCGGAATACCACAGACAAGGTTTAGACTTTCCGGATCCTCAAGAGTGGCCGCCATCAATTCTAGCTTATACCACGAAGATTCTGATTAAAGAAGCTAAGAGATGCTTATTCAATCTGATGTAGAACGGAGGTGTTTGTCAGGCACACGTTCATGGGTTGAGGGAGGTGATGAGTGTCACGGATCATCACCTCCTTCATAATTAAGCGCGAATAAACATCTTAGATAGGAACACACACACGTTTGAGTGAAATAGAAACAATTGCATTAATTCATCGAGACGCTGCAGAGCTCCTCACCCCCAACAATGGAGTTTAGAGACTCATGCCGTCAAAGTGTATAAAATTCAGATCTGAAAATGTCATGAGGTCCAGAATAATTCTCTAAAAGTTGTTTAAATAGTAAACTAGTAACCTAGGTTTACAGAATATGAGTAAACTAAGATAATTGGTGCAGAAATCCACTTCTGGGGCCCACTTGGTGTGTGCTGGGGCTGAGACTAAAGCTATCCACGAGTAGAGGCTTTTCTTGGAGTTAAACTCCAAGTTATGACGTGTTTTGGGCGTTCAACTCCGGATCATGACGTGTTTCTGGCGTTTAACTCCAGACAGCAGCATGTACTTGGCGTTCAACGCCAAGTTACGTCGTCTATCTTCGCGCAAAGTATGGACTATTATATATTGCTGAAAAGCCCTGGATGTCTACTTTCCAACGCCGTTGAGAGCGCGCCAATTGGACTCCTGTAGCTCCAGAAAATCTATTTCGAGTGAAGGGAGGTCAGGATCCAACAGCATCAGCAGTCCTTTTTCAGCCTAAGTCAGATTTTTGCTCAGCTTCCTCAATTTCAGCCAGAAAATACCTGAAATCACAGAAAAACACAAAAACTCATAGTAAAGTCCAGAAATATGATTTTTGCCTAAAAACTAATAAAATTTAACTAAAAACTAATTAAAACATACTAAAATCTACATGAAATTATCCCCAAAAAGCGTATAAAATATCCGCTCATCACAACACCAAACTTAAACTGTTGCTTGTCCTCAAGCAACTAGATAAATAAAATAGGATGAAAAGAAATTAAGAAACAATAATATCTCAGAGTTTCAAGTGAAGCTCAGATTCTAATTAGATGAGCGGGGCTAGTAGCTTTTTGCTTCTGAACAGTTTTGGCATCTCACTTTATCCTTTGAAATTCAGAATGGTTGGCATCCATAGGAACTCAGAATTCAGACAGTATTATTGATTTTCCTAGTTTAGTATGTTGATTCTTGAACACAGCTACTTTATGAGTCTTGGCCGTGGCCCTAAGCACTTTGTTTTCCAGTATTACCACCGGATACATAAATGCCACAGACACATAATTGGGTGAACCTTTTCAGATTGTGACTCAGCTTTGCTAGAGTCCCCAATTAGAGATGTCCAGAGTTCTTAAGCACACTCTTTTGCTTTGGATCACGACTTTAACCACTCAGTCTCAAGCTTTTCACTTGGACCTGCATGCCACAAGCACATGGTTAGGGACAGCTTGATTTAGCCGCTTAGGCCTGGATTTATTTCCTTGGGCCCTCCTATCCATTAATGCTCAAAGCCTTGGATCCTTTTTTTACCCTTGCCTTTTGGTTTTAAGGGCTATTGGCTTTTTCTGCTTGCTTTTTCTTTCTCTCTTTTTGGCATTTTTTTTTTCGCAAAAAAAAATTTTTTTTTTCACTGCTTTTTCTTGCTTCAAGAATCAATTTCATGATTTTTCAGATCATCAATAACATTTCTCTTGTTCATCATTCTTTCAGGAGCCAACAATTTTAACATTCATAAAATTCAATATCAAAAATATGCACTGTTCAAGCATTCATTCAGAAGACAAAATATTGCCACCACATATAAATAATTAGAATATTCCTTATTAAGAACTCAAAAAAATTAAATTGCCTCTTTATTCTACAAATCTACTATTTTATTCATGTTTGATGATGATGAGAAAAAGAAGTTATAACTTAATTGGAAATAAAACCAAAATAGATGTGCTAATTACTACTACTCCTATATAACTTCTAAGGTAAAATCCTATAATAATACTATCACAGAGTTAAAGCTAGAATTAGAACTTAACAACCTGTATTTTGGGAAGTGGATGTTCCTCTAGTCTGTGGGGTGCCTTCAAGAATTAATTTCTGACGCTTCAGCTCCCTTAAGTTCACATCCTTGCTCTTTCTGTTCCCTTAGGTGCCATGATCTTAATGAGTTTTAGCTCAGTGATCATGGCAAATTTACACCAAACTTAGAGGTTTGCTTGTCCTCAAGCAAAAGAAAGGAAAGGAGAGGGTAGAAGGAGAGGCAGTTCGAAAAAGATAAGATGAGTTGAAAAAGATATGAGAAGAAATTAAAAGATTTGAAAAAGAATTGGATTGGAAAAAGATTTGTGTTATGAATTAAGATACATTTGATATTTTTGAAAAAGGGATTTTAGAAATTAGGGTTTTTAGAAATTAGGATTTAAAAATTTTTGGAATTGAAACATTTATGCAAGAAATCATGAATTGAAACATAAAATAAAAAAATTTGTGAAGAAAACGAATTTTACCTCCTCCCCACCATTCTGGCGTTAACGCCCAAACGCTGCATGTTTTGGGCGTTTAACGCCCAAACGTTGCTTCTCCTGGGCGTTCAACGCCCAGCTGATGCATCTTTCTGGCGTTGAACGCCAGGAAGTCCTTTGTCACTGGGCATTTTTCTGAACGCCCAAGATGCTATCAATCTGGCGTTAAACGCCCAGAAGGTGCTTCTTTCTGGCGTTTAACGCCCAAAAGATGCTCCTTTCTGGCGTTTAACGCCCAGATGGCTACCCTTACTGGCGTTGAACGCCCAGTGGGTGCTTCTTTTGGGCGTTCAACGCCCAAAATGTTTCTTACTGGCCTTTTTTCGCCAGTGAACTTCCAAATTCCCCTGTAACTCTGTGAATTCAAGCAATTGCTATTTTACCTTGAAGATACTTGGACACATACCTGTAAAAAAAAGGAAATTTATTTAATTAGTAAATAAACTTTGTAAATGGCTGGGTTGCCTCCCAGCAAGCGCTTCTTTATTGTCTTTAGCTGGACTACCACTGAGCTCTAATCAAGTCTCAGTTTCGAGCATTCTTGCTCGAAGTTACTTTCAAGATAATGTTTAATTCTCTGTCCATTAACAATGAACTTTTTGTTGGATTCATTATCCTGAAACTCTACGTATCCATATGGTGATACGCTTGTAATCACATATGGACCTCTCCACCGGGATTTTAATTTCCCGGGGAATAATTTGAGCCTGGAATTAAATAGCAGAACTTTCTGCCCCGGCTCAAAGACTCTGGATGACAATTTCTTATCATGCCATCTTTTTGCTTTCTCTTTGTAAATTTTTGCATTCTCGAAAGCATTGAGTCTAAATTCCTCTAGCTCATTTAACTGAAGCAATTGTTTTTCTCCAGCTAATTTGGCATCAAGGTTTAGGAATCTGGTTGCCCAGTAGGCCTTATGTTCCAATTCCACTGGCAAGTGACATGCCTTTCCATACACAAGCTGGTATGGAGAGGTCCCTATAGGGGTCTTGAATGCTGTTCTGTATGCCCACAGAGCATCATCCAAGCTCCTTGCCCAATTCTTTCTACGGTTAATTACAGTCCGTTCCAGGATTCTTTTGAGTTCTCTATTTGAGACTTCAGCTTGCCCATTAGTCTGTGGGTGATATGGAGTAGCTACCCTGTGGCTAACTCCATAACGAACCAAAGCAGAGTAAAGCTGTTTATTGCAGAAATGACTGCCCCCATCACTGATTAATACTCTAGGGGTACCAAATCTACTGAAGATGTGTTTCTGGAAGAATTTTAACACTGTTTTCGTGTCATTGGTGGGTGTTGCAATAGCTTCCACCCATTTGGATACATAATCCACTGCCACCAGAATATAAGTGTTTGAGTATGATGGTGGGAAGGGTCCCATAAAGTCAATACCCCATACATCAAACAACTCAATCTCCAAGATCCCTTGCTGAGGCATGGCATAACTGTGAGGCAGATTGCCAGATCTTTGACAACTGTCACAATTAAGTACAAATGCTCGGGAATCTTTATAGAGAGTAGGCCAGTAGAAGCCACATTGGAGGACTATTATGGCTGTTCGCTCACCTCCAAAATGTCCTCCATATTGTGATCCATGGCAGTGCCATAGAATCTTCTGTGCTTCTTCCTTAGGCACACATCTACGGATTACTCCGTCTGCACATCTCTTGAAGAGATATGGTTCATCCCAAAGATAGTACTTTGCATCTGTGATCAATTTCTTTGATTGCAGCCTACTGTACTCTTTGGGTATGAATCTTACTGCCTTGTAGTTTGCGATATCTGCAAACCATGGCACTTCCTGGATGGCAAAGAGTTGTTCATCCGGAAAGGTTTCAGAGATCTCAGTGAGAGGGAGGGACGTCCCTTCTACTGGTTCTATTCGGGACAGGTGATCTGCTACTTGGTTTTTTGTTCCTTTTCTGTCTCTTATCTCTATATCAAACTCTTACAGAAGCAACACCCATCTTATAAGTCTGGGTTTTGCATCCTGCTTTGTGAGTAGATATTTAAGAGCAGCATGATCAGTGTACACAATCACTTTTGACCCTACTAAATAGGATCTGAATTTGTCAATGGCGTAAACCACTGCAAGTAGCTCTTTTTCTGTGGTTGTGTAATTCTTCTGTGCGTCATTTAGAACACGGCTGGCATAGTAAATGACGTGTAGAAGCTTGTCATGCCTTTGTCCCAACACTGCATCAATGGCATGGTCACTGGCATCACACATCAATTCGAATGGTAATGTCCAGTCTGGTGCAGAGATGATTGGTGCTGTGACCAATTTAGCTTTCAGAGTCTCAAATGCCTGCAGACACTCTTTATCAAAGATAAATGGCGTGTCAGCAGCTAGCAGGTTGCTCAGATGTTTGGCGATTTTTGAAAAATCCTTTATAAACCTCCTATAGAATCCTGCATGCCCCAGAAAGCTTCTGATTGCCTTAACATTGGCAGGTGGTGGTAATTTTTCAATTACCTCTACCTTAGCTTGATCCACCTCTATTCCCTTGTTCGAGATTTTGTGCCCAAGGACAATTCCTTCAGTCACCATAAAGTGACATTTTTCCCAGTTTAAAACCAGGTTAGTCTCTTGGCATCTCTTTAGAACAAGTGCTAGATGGTCAAGACAGGAGCTGAATGAGTCTTCAAATACTGAAAAGTCATCCATGAAGACTTCCAGAAATTTTTCTACCATATCAGAGAAAATTGAGAGCATGCACCTCTGAAAGGTTGCAGGTGCATTACACAGGCCAAATGGCATCCTTCTGTATGCAAATACTCCAGATGGACATGTGAATGCTGTTTTCTCTTGATCTTTTGGATCTACTGCAATTTGATTATAACCTGAATATCCATCCAGGAAGCATTAGTATTCATGACCTGCCAGTCTTTCCAGCATCTGGTCTATGAATGGTAAAGGAAAATGATCCTTTCTGGTAGCTGTATTGAGCCTTCTGTAATCTATACACATACGCCACCCAGTAACTGTTCTTGTGGGAACCAGTTCATTTTTTTCATAATGAACCACTGTCATGCCACCTTTCTTAGGGACGACTTGGACAGGGCTCACCCAGGGGCTATCAGAAATAGGATAAATAATCCCAGCCTCTAGTAGCTTAGTGACCTCTTTCTGCACTACTTCCTTCATGGCTGGGTTCAGCCGCCTTTGTGGTTGGACCACAGGCTTGGCGTCACCCTCCAATAGGATCTTGTGCATGCATCTGGCTGGGCTAATGCCCTTAAGATCACTGATGGACCACCCAAGAGCTGTCTTGTGTGTCCTTAGCACTTGAATTAGTGCTTCCTCTTCCTGTGGCTCTAAGGTAGAGCTTATAATTACAGGAAAGGTATCACCTTCTCCCAAAAATGCATATTTTAGGGATGGTGGTAATGGTTTGAGCTCGGGTTTTGTGGGTTTCTCCTCTTCCTGAGGGATTTTCAGAGGTTCTACTATTCTCTCTGATTCCTCCAAGTCAGGCTGAACATCTTTAAAGATGTCCTCTAGCTCTGATTCGAGACTCTCAGCCATATTGACCTCTCTTACCAGAGAGTCAATAATATCAACACTCATGCAGTCATTAGGGGTGTCTGGATGTTGCATGGCTTTGACAACATTCAACTTGAACTCCTCCTCATTGACTCTCAAGGTTACTTCCCCTTTTTGGACGTCAATGAGGGTTCGGCCAGTTGCTAGGAAAGGTCTTCCTAGAATGAGAGTTGCACTCTTGTGCTCCTCCATTTCCAGCACCACAAAGTCAGTAGGAAAGGCAAATGGCCCAACCTTGACAATCATGTCCTCAATCACGCCTGATGGGTATTTAATAGAGCCATCAGCAAGTTGAAGACATATCCTGGTTGGTTTGATTTCTTCAGTTAAACCAAGCTTTCTGATAGTAGATGCAGGTATTAGGTTGATACTTGCCCCAAGATCACATAAAGCTTGCTTGGTGTAAGTGCCCTCTAATGTGCATGGTATCATAAAGCTCCCAGGATCTTTAAGCTTCTCAGGTAAGCTTTTCAGAATGAATGCACTGCATTCTTCAGTGAGGTAAACTTTTTCAGTTTCCCTCCAATCCTTCTTATGACTTAAGATCTCTTTCATGAACTTAGCATAAGATGGTATTTGCTCAAGTGCTTCTGCAAACGGAATCTTTATTTCAAGAGTCCTGAGATAGTCTGCAAAGCGGGCAAATTGCTTATCCTGTTCCGCTTGGCGGAGTTTTTGGGGATAAGGCATTTTGGCTTTGTATTCCTCAACCTTAGTTGCTACAGGTTTATTACCTACAGAAGTGGGTTGGGAAGCCTTTTTAGAAGGGTTGTCATCAGCACTTGTATGTGACTGATCCCCCACTGGCATTTGAAAGCCAGGGGTGGAAGCTGGAGTGGCGTTAGACGCCACCTCCTTGTTTGTTACTGGCGTTTGAACGCCAGAACCATGCTCCCTTTGGGCGTTCAACACCGGATTCATGCTTGTTTCTGGCGTTGAACGCCAGGAATGAGCATGGTCTGGGCGTTCAGCGCCAGCTTTATTCCTCTCTGGGCTCTGACTGTCCTCAGAGGGATTTTGAGTAACCAATTGTTCATTTCTTGGTTTCCTGCTGCTTTGAAGTGAGGTATTTAATGTTTTCCCACTTCTTAATTGAACTGCTTGGCATTCTTCTGCTATTTGTTTTGACAGTTGCTTTTTTGTCTGCTTTAATTGCACTTCCATATTCCTGTTAGCCATTCTTGTTTCCTGTAATATTTCCTTGAATTCGGCTAGCTGCTGAGTTAGAAAGTCTAATTGCTGATTGAATTCATTAGCCTGATCCACCGGACTGAGTTCAGCAGTTACTGTTTTAGCTTCTTCTTTCATGGAAAATTCACTGCTTAGGTACAGATGTTGATTTCTGGCGACTGTATCAATAAGCTCTTGAGCTTCTTCAATTGTTTTTCTCATATGTATAGATCCACCAGCTGAGTGGTCTAGAGAAATCTGAGCTTTTTCTGTAAGCCCATAGTAGAAGATGTCTAATTGCACCCATTCTGAAAACATTTCAGAGGGGCATTTTCTTAGCATCTCTCTGTATCTCTCCCAGGCATCATAAAGAGATTCATTATCTCCTTGTTTGAAGCCTTGGATGCTTAGCCTTAGTTGTGTCATCCGTTTTGGAGGGAAATAGTGATTCAGGAATTTTTCTGACAGCTGCTTCCATGTTTTTATGCTGTTCTTAGGCTGGTTATTTAACCACCTCTTAGCTTGATCTTTTACAGCAAATGGAAACAGTAATAATCTGTAGACATCCTGATCCACTTCTTTATCATGTACTGTGTCAGCAATTTGTAAAAATTGTGCCAGAAACTCTGTAGGTTCTTCTTGTGGAAGACCGGAATACTGGCAGTTTTGCTGCACCATGATAATGAGCTGAGGATTCAACTTAAAGCTACTAACTCCAATGGAGGGTATACAGATACTACTCCCATATGAAGCAGTAATGGGGTTAGCATATGACCCCAGAGTCCTCCTGGACTGTTCATTTCCGCTTATGTCCATGTTGGAGTAAAGGGGTAATGTGGATTTAAATTTTTAGTTTATAAATAAAAACAATTCGAAATAAAATAAAAACCAAAATAAAAATAAGATAAAATAAGAAAATTAAAATAAAAAAAAAAGTAATAAGAATTTGAAAATATTTTATGAAGATTTTTGAAAAAGTGAGGAGAGAGAAAGTGGTTAGGATATTTTTAAAAAAGATAAAAAATTAATTTTTTTTTAAAAAAAACTTAAAAGGATAAGAATTGAAAAATTTTAAAATTGAAATCTGAATTTTTATAAAAAAAATTTCGAAAAAATAGTTCAAAATTAGTTAGAAAAGATATTTTTTTGAATTTTGAATTTTATGATGAAAGAGAAAAACACACAGAAGACACAAGACTTAAAATTTTTAGATCTAATGCTCCTTATTTTCGAAAATTTTGGAGGGAAAACACCAAGGAACACCAAACTTAAAAATTTTAAGATCAAGACACAAGAAAAACTCAAGAACACCTTGAAGATTCACAAGAACACCAAGAACAAAAGGAAGAACACCAAACTTAAAATTTTTAGAAAACTTTAATAAAATTTTCGAAAATTATGAAAAGATTAACAAGAAAACACCAAACTTAAAGTTTGGCACAAGATTAAATCAAGAAAAATTATTTTTGAAAAAGGATTTAAAAAGAAGGTGCCCAATTGCCAAGAACATAAGCCAACGCTATAACCAACTAAGTTAAAAATGTAATGTATTTTAAAGATGTATTATTTTTTATGGATAAAATAAATTTTTGAAAACTAATGTTTTGAAAAAGCACAAGAAAAACAAGAAAAGACACAGAACAAGAAAAACTAAAGATCAAACAAGAAAAATTGACAAGAACAATTTGAAGATCAAGAGAAAACAAGAACATGCAACTCGAAAATTTAAAGAAAATATAAAATATGCAATTAACACCAAATTTTGAACAAGATACTAAACTCACAAAAAAACAAAAAAATTAAAAATTGATAAAGAAAAATAATATTTTTGAAAAAAAATTTTTTGAAAAGAAACTATCCTATCAAGATTTAATGACTCTATAACAATAAAAATAAATTATTCCTAATCTAAGAAATAAAATAAGCCTTCAATTGTTCAAACTCAACAATCCCCGGCAACGGCGCCAAAAACTTGGTGCACGAAATTGCAATCACACTTTTGCAATCCGCACAACTAACCAGCAAGTGCACTGGGTCGTCCAAGTAATACCTTACGTGAGTAAGGGTCGATCCCACGGAGATTATTGGTTTGAAGCAAGTTATGTTTATTTTATTATTCTTAGTCAGGATATTAATTAAAATTATCAGTTGGAATTATTAAAAAAAATAAAAGAGTGAGGAACAGTTACTTGTTGTGCAGTAGTGGAGAATATGTTGGAGTTTTGGAGATGCTTTGTCTCATTTATTCCTGTAATGTAATATTCAACTCAATTGTTTGTGAAGTTCCATCCATGGCAAGCTGTATGTAGGATGTCACCATTGTCAGTGGCTACTTCCCATCCTCTCAGTGAAAACGGTCCAGATGCTCTGTCACAGCACGGCTAATCAGCTGTTGGTTCTCGATCATGTTGGAGTAGGATCCATTGATCCTTTTGCGTTTGTCATCACGCCCAGCAATCGCGAGTTTGAAGCTCGTCACCGCCATTCAATCCTTGAATCCTACTCGGAATACCACAGACAAGGTTTAGACTTTCCGGATCCTCAAGAGTGGCCGCCATCAATTCTAGCTTATACCACGAAGATTCTGATTAAAGAAGCTAAGAGATGCTTATTCAATCTGATGTAGAACGGAGGTGTTTGTCAGGCACACGTTCATGGGTTGAGGGAGGTGATGAATGTCACGGATCATCACCTCCTTCATAATTAAGCGCGAATAAACA
Source organism: Arachis stenosperma (assembly GCF_014773155.1). NCBI lineage: Eukaryota > Viridiplantae > Streptophyta > Magnoliopsida > Fabales > Fabaceae > Arachis > Arachis stenosperma. Next base: position 23,448,695 of record NC_080380.1, on the reverse strand, counting down.
TCTTAGATAGGAACACACACACGTTTGAGTGAAATAGAAACAATTGCATTAATTCATCGAGACGCTGCAGAGCTCCTCACCCCCAACAATGGAGTTTAGAGACTCATGCCGTCAAAGTGTATAAAATTCAGATCTGAAAATGTCATGAGGTCCAGAATAATTCTCTAAAAGTTGTTTAAATAGTAAACTAGTAACCTAGGTTTACAGAATATGAGTAAACTAAGATAATTGGTGCAGAAATCCACTTCTGGGGCCCACTTGGTGTGTGCTGGGGCTGAGACTAAAGCTATCCACGAGTAGAGGCTTTTCTTGGAGTTAAACTCCAAGTTATGACGTGTTTTGGGCGTTCAACTCCGGATCATGACGTGTTTCTGGCGTTTAACTCCAGACAGCAGCATGTACTTGGCGTTCAACGCCAAGTTACATCGTCTATCTTCGCGCAAAGTATGAACTATTATATATTGCTGGAAAGCCCTGGATGTCTACTTTTCAACGCCGTTAAGAGCGGGCCAATTGGACTCCTGTAGCTCCAGAAAATCTATTTCGAGTGCAGGGAGGTCAGGATCCAACAGCATCAGCAGTCCTTTTTCAGCCTAAGTCAGATTTTTGCTTAGCTTCCTCAATTTCAGCCAGAAAATACCTGAAATCACAGAAAAACACAAAAACTCATAGTAAAGTCCAGAAATATGATTTTTGCCTAAAAACTAATAAAATTTAACTAAAAACTAATTAAAACATACTAAAATCTACATGAAATTATCCCCAAAAAGCGTATAAAATATCCGCTCATCAGTCTCGCGCTGGATTCGCGCTAGAGGCACCGCCTCGATCACACGTACATGTACTGGATGCCTCTGTGTCCCTCTCCTTTCGCGCAACCCACGCGAACGCACGCAGTACGCGTGCGCGTCGGTTGCACCGCACCACTAAATCTCAGCGCCGCCAGTTTTCATTCTTTCCCACCACCCAAATCCTAACTCTTTCTCAATCCTAATTCTTTCTTCTCCCCCCTCTCCTCCTTATTCCCTTTATTTTCTTCTTTTTGTTACATTTGCATACTCGCATTCATGGCATTTTAACTTTATTGTTTCTTCTCCTTTTCTTTTCTATATTTGTTGTTTTCACATTGGTGTTAAAATTTTTTTACTCAATTGTTGCATATTTCTTGCATTACTTTGGGTGCTTCTTGACTTTTTTGCTATTTAGTTGACATGCCCTGTGCTTCTATTGTTTTCTCACTTACATGTTGTAGCTACCATGTAGCTGAGAACTTTATTATTTGGCACTAGCCCACATATGTTTTATTTCTTTTCATATCTTTGCTTGTGGGTTCTTTCCCTTCCTTTTTCTCTTCTTTTAGGATGACCACCAAGAGGGAAAAAGAAAAGTTTCTAACTGGAGCAATAAACAAGTCTGCTGCACAATCTTTGGAGAAAGGCATCAGTTGGAACAACCCGCCCACTTGCACATCTCAGCATGCACCGAGGACGGTGCAATCTTTAAGTGTGGGGAGGTCGATACCGACTTCCGCGGGTTAGTTAGTTCCTTCTCAACACCAATGTGGGATTTTCTTTGTTAGTTCATTGTTGCATTTTCATGTTTGATTGCATGTTTGTTTGATTTTGTTCATATTTTACCAACTACTTGGTTGAAGTAATATTTTATTTTCCAAGAAATTATTTTATAGCATTTCACTAACTTGAATTAAAACTTTTGTTAAACCTGTTTGAAGAAATTTTATTTTGGAACATGGTTTAGAGCTCGAACACACAAAACCAGTGAGATTTTGAGCGTATTTGATTGGTTGCATCTTATCAACCAATGTTTTAATTTTGGTGTGTGTTGTTCTCTCTAAAATTGTGATCTTTGTCTTGCTTAATTCTATATTTCCATTGTTTGATGTATGCATGCACTTATATGATTGATGCCTTTGTTTCATTGAGCTTACATACCCATATGGCCTTACCCTTTCATTATCCTTTGCAAACCAATGTTGAGCCTATTTTAGCTCATCACTAACTCTAAGCGAAAAATAATAATGTCCTTAATTTGAATCTTTGGTTAGCTTAGACTAGTGAGAGTATTAATGATTTAAGTGTGGAAAAGCTGGATTTGCCAATTTTTTGTTTGAGAATCGGGTGTTGTATACTTTTTGTAAAAATGTGCAAAGAATGTTGAGGACATGTTTATGCATTCAATACCTTAATCATATGCATTGAGAAAAATAAAAGAAAAAAAAATATACAAAGGAAAAAAAAGAGAGAAAAAGAAAAGAAAAGAGCAAATAAATAAAAAAGGGACAAAATGCCCCAAAGTAAATGGTGAAAGCAATGCATATGAGTTGTACTAAAACTGGGAGGCATGAATATATGGCAAAACATAGTTAATGGGTAGTTAGGCTTTATATTATGATTACATGAATTGTTTTAAGTTAGGTGAGAAGTTTAGGTTAATTAAAGATTCAAATTTTAGTCCACTTGACCAAATACAATCCTACCTTGACCTTGACAGCATTACAACCCTTAAAAGACCTCTTGATTTGTGTATTTGTGCATTAAATTTCTGTTGATTGGTAGAAGAAGAGCAAGCCTTAGAAAGCAAGATTAGTAGAGAATTGAGAGAATTGAACCTTAAACACTTGAGTAATTAGAGTGTATACACTTCCGGTGAGGGTTCGATGCTCGATTCTTTGTTCCCAGCTTTCATGAGCTATTTTCTTCTGCAAGTCTATTTGTACTTCATTTTTATGATTTGAATTAGTGAAATCCAGTTCATATTTGTTCTTGAAGGGTTTATTTACTTTTCACCAAGTAGGTAAAAGCATTTTGCATGTAGTCGCATTCATATAGATAGGTTGCATTTCATACTTTCTACCATTCCTCTTCATTCGTATGGTTTCTCTTGAGCTTAGCATGAGGACATGCTAATGTTTAAGTGTGGAGAGATTTGATGCACCACTATTTCGTGGTACATCATGTGCTTAATTGAGTAGATTTTATCCACTATTCTCACATTTATTCACAGAATTCGCAGGTTTTACACTTTTCTCCCTAATCTTATGCTATGATTGAAAACATGCTTCTTTGGCCTTAAATTTGCTATGTTTAATCCTCTCTCATTACCATTTGATGCCTTGATATGTGTGTTAAGTGTTTTCAGAGATTATAGGGCAAGAATGGCTTAGAGGATGGAAAGGAAGCATGCAAAAGTGGAAGGAATACAAGAAGCTGAAGGAACTACAAAGCTGTCAGCCCTGACCTCTTTGTACTGAATCGATCATAACTTGAGCTACAAAGGTCCAAATGAGGCGGTTATAGTTGTGTTGGAAAGCTAACATCCGGAGCTTCGCAACGATAGACAATTTGCCATATTTGATCTGGCGTTTAGGGACACGCACGCGCAAAGCTTGCGTACGCGTGGATAGTGTGCAGACAAGCGACGCGTACGCGTGCATGATGCGTACACGTATTGGAAGGGAGCAACTTGTCGGTAACAATAGATTCATATCCAAAAAAAATTAACAACAAAATTGCAGTTAACAATTCCGGATCCAGCATTAACAATTCAATTATACAAATTTTAAATTCCAGAACCACGACAAATTCAAATCACAAGTCTACAACAATTCCATATTCTGATTTAGAAACCACCAACTGAATCATAAATGAGCTCTGAACGTCGGCAATCATACTTGGTAGGGAACAAAATCGGCTGAGGAAGACAACGACGTCCACAACGGCAGAATCACCCAACGCGACAATGGCGCACAACGCATGGCCAAACGGCGTTGTTGATAAGGGGAAGGTGGAGACGAAGGTGTGCAAGATGGCTGGTGTGTGTGGCGATAGCAAGCAAGGAGGGAGAGAGAGAGAGAGAGAGAGAGAGAGAGAGAGAGGCACCCAGCTGCCCTCACGATGGCTATTCCTCCATCTTCGTCATTGAACCACTGCCGGCTTCATACTCACCGTCACTAGTCTACCACTTGCATGTGCTTTCCATAAATCTTCTTTTTTTTCCATTGGTTCTAATCAGATCTACGAAGAGGGTGATAGGGGAGATGAGAGAGCAGGAGGTGAGAGCGGGGATGAGAGAGGGAGGGCAAAACACAGTGAGAGCTAGGAAGGGTGAGGGTAAGGGTTTTTAGTAGAGGAAAATTCTGTTGTGCTTTTTTGAATTGTCAACATAATATGCTGTCACTGGGTGTCAGCACTAACTCAAGACGCGTGGATGGTTTATACGCATAGTGACTTTGGTTCTGTTTAAGAGTTTGATTAGGGATAATAATTTGGTTAGTTAAGTATGATAAAGTGGGTGGGTTTAGTGGGCTGTTTCTTTTTGGGCTTGATGTGTTTGGGCATTTTTAGTAAAAATTGTTACGATTTGCATGAAGGTCCAAAAGGGTTGGGTAATGCAACTCGTGAAAATAGAATTTATTTTTAATATTTTAACTTGTTACAAAAAAATTAAATTTAAATTTTTTATATATTTCATTATTAATGATAAAATAAAAAAATAAATAGAATATATAATAAAAAGTATATTTCATTTTATTAATTTTACTACTATAATAATATTAATAATATAAAATATATATTACTACTAAGAGGTTGCGGATTTAAATCTTCTTATTTTTGGTTAAAAAAAATTTAACTATTTTTAATATTTTTATTAATGATAAAATATATGAAAAAGTTTGAATTAAATATTTTTGTAATAAATTAAAATATTAAAGATAAATAAAAATTATTACAATAATAATAAGTATATATTATGTATTATTATTTCTATTTTTGAAACATTAATATAATTATGACTAATTTAAAAATAAAAATAATTATAAATGAGTATTTTAATTGATAGATTAAATTGTATGTTATTAGTAGCGAAACTTAAAAGAAATTTTGGAAAAATAAAAAATCTTAATAAAAAAATTACATAATAGTATTTATATTAAAATAAAAATTAAAAAAATATACATGAACAATTGTTTTTCCTTTTTTATGTCAAACAAATTTTACATTCCCTTGTTCTTCCAATTAGGGCCACGTATATAGGAGCCCAATATTATCTTTTATTGGAATCATACAAAATAGTTGTAATTCATGCAATCCACCTATTATTTTTCTTAAGCAACTCCATTAACAACTAATTAAATAATTATACAACTTTCATTTTACGGAAAATGAGAACCAAAAAGACGCATCAATCCTCAGCGAGTAAGCGCATTCCCTCAACACTATTTCTCCACATTTCAATACACGTGTTGCCTGCTCATGCTTACACGATTTGTAAGCATATTATGCTGACAAAGGAAATCAGCATCACAAAACTTCCCTTTAGTAGAAATCCAGCAGCAGAGCTCAACGAAAATACACCAAACGATTTAGAGTTTCTAAGTCTGAAAAAAATAATAAAAGTATTTTTGAAATTTAGAAAATATTAAGGTGTTTTAGATTAGATTTCTATCTTTAATTTTAGAATTTTTATTTTTTTAACAGAATATTTTATTATTTCAAACTTTTTTTAGATGGTAAGAACTTAATTGAAAAAAAAATTAAATGGTATAAAAATCTAATTAAATATATATATATATATATATATATATATATATACTTAATTAAAAATTCGATAAAATTATAAAGACCTGTAAAGTGATAAAACTATCTCTTTTGTTAGTAATTTTTTTTAGAGACCTGCTATACATACAAGTCTTTCTGTCTTACAAGCTATACAAGTTGGCCCAAGTCCAAGAAAAAAATACACGCACCACTCCTTTAAAATCGAGTGTCCAACACACGCATTCATTATGCCACACTCTTCCTCTTCTTCCTCAATCAAAATGCAAACCGTCAAGATTCAAGCGACATTCGAAACAAACTACGATTCTGAAGACACGTTCCAACTCCTCGCGAAGAGTAGAAGAAATCAAGAAAAAAATATAAATCTCCATCAAAAATCACTAGAAAAAACAAATAAACATTATTCAAGGTATCATTTTACTGTTCTTCTAGGTTTTTTTTTTCTAGATTGTCTCTGCCATGTGCCTCATTCTTAACCAACAAAACGTTAAATGATTTTAAGAAGAAATATACTGTCTCCCCCATGTTTTGGGTGTATTTCTTAAATCCTTTGGGTGTATTTCTGTAATTCTTTGGGTGTATTTCTATAATTCTTTCTGTAACCGTTTGGGTGTATTTCTATAATCGTTTGAGTATATTTCTGTAATCGTTTGGGTGTATTTCTGAAGTTCTATTATTTTCAAAACAATTTCAAAGCTTGATTTCAGAAACATGAAAATCGAAAAAAAAATGAAGCAAAAAGGAGATCCAAAATAGAAGTTATATATTTACGCGTTAATTGATTTGAATTGATTTAAAAGTCTGTTAAAGAGGTCCGCAACATAAGCAGCGCGTTTAGTGAATTTCGTTCTCTTCAGACTTATAAAGCTTGAAATCACAAAACACTTTTATGTAGAGATTAATTTTTTTTTTTTAACTATCTGATTAGAAGATAGAAGAGCATGGGTAAAATTAGATATATATTGAAGACGCAAGAAAACTAAGAAAGAAATAATAAAAATAAATTTAATCATAAGTTAAAACTTTGCTGATATTTGTTATTCAATTGTCTCACCAAAAATTCCATCTCTTTTTTTTTCGGGTAAAATCACATTCAATCTTTATACAACAAAAGTATGTAACAAAAAAAAATTAATACAAAAGAAAAATATTGAATAATTTTTTTTCCTTCTAACCTTCATATTGATGATTTTTTTTTTTTTTAACACATAATAATTGCATATGCGTTACAATTATTGTTAACAAAGTTGGGCAGACACAGTGATCTCTTTGTTTTCATCATTGAAAGTTGAAACTAGTACTAATACTAATACCAAAATTAACCAAAACTATATAGAACGAGTGCAGATTACATATATAGTTCAAGGGTTCAAGGATTCAAGCAGCTGCTTCAGCAGCAGAAGTGACCTTCTTCATGACATAAACAGGATCCCCAACATTAAGGACATTGCCATTCTTTTTTGCATAACAATCTCTCCAATTCCAAACCATGTTCTGACCAAAGTATGTCTGCAAAATGCAGTTCGATTGTCATTTTAACATCCCTCGCCTTCGGCAAAAAGATTATTTGTTACACAAATGATATTTGTACTCATTTTTTTCCTGGGATGTCGAATTTACTTGCTTGTCTCTACCGTTGGCTTGGTGTCCAAGAAAGGATGATCTCAAATAACATAACTCTTCATTGAAAGCTTTATATGACTGAATGGCTTACCTTGTTTTGGTCTTTTCCCTTTGGTCTCAAGACTTTGCCAGACCTAATTTTCATCAGTGTTTGGTTTGGTTCTGGTTCAGAAATTGCGGTCGCTTGATTGATTGAAGGTACCTAACCATCACAAACATAACCAGTCAGCATTCATGTTAAATAGACAACCACAATCCATGCAAGAAAGTTATTTCTTCCTTTTTCTTCTTTTTAATCGAAATTAGTAACATACTTGGAAAGTTTAAATGTAGGTATTGATGTGTCCCCATATGTTTTCCAATAATTACAGATCATCATAGCTGAGTAGATCAATATCAATAAAACAAAGGGTAAATTACACTGATGTCCCCTAAGGTTAGGGTTGGTGTAAAATTATATAATAACCTCCAGTGATATTTAAGTTATATGACACTCAATACCTCTGGATTTTATAAAATGTGACACTAGCCTTCCTTAGAAATACGACACTGACATCGAAGGTCAATATAAGCATGGCAAATCATTGGTTTCCGTGTTTAATATCATCTAACCTAAGGATAGAAAACCCATGTGCTGATATGAATGATCAATTATAGTTGGCGAAAAGGTTTGTATGTTGAGGTCTCATAAAGTCATGATTGGTATAGAGTGGTGTAAGATCATGACAACAACCATACCATACATGTCAAGACAAAATTGTTAGCACAAAGTTACAAGTTTTTTTTTAGCATATTGGCCTAATATGTATGATACATAAAGGAAAGAGCAAAACAGAGCTTTTCACCTTACAACGAGAGCATAGCTTCACACCAAGAAACGAGAAACTGCTTATCTTGATCTCTGTCCACAAGTCCTCGGAAAATGGTTCACAACCCTCAACAAGGATACTACACCACAAACCACCCGAATCTTGGTTATGACTTATGTGATTAATCGTCCATTTAATCCGGCAACAACTCTTATGAAACAAAGATAATCGTATCATTATATAAATAAATAAACAGTAAATAGAAAAATTGATACTTGGGTCTAAACCGATTAATAGGCACAGGATCCTCGAGATGCTGGTTAACTGCATCCAATGATTCCTGAAAGTCACAATTAACAAGTACACTGATTAAAGATTCAGCAGATTAGTGAATTCAGACTTCATTGTCAACTCCCACAAACCTGAGATGCAAGTAAGAATGGAAAACAATCAGAAAACATGATCTGATGACCCTTAGCGTAATCAGGATCCACTGGTCTAACTTGTGAATCTGTATTTGGAAAATTTAAAAGGACATAAAATAATTTAGCTTGGAATATAACACTGGAATCTTTGGAAAATCATTTTTGTCAACGTGAGCAATGTTTTGAATTGCATTAAGGAATTCATTGATGACTGGTGTACATTATATTACATAATATTAAATATATTTATCATAACAAAAAATAACAATAAGATGCATAAAACAAAATTTATGTGAAGAGCTTCACTCCTATTTCAAACATAACACAACCTCATCAGCCCCAAAAATCTTTGAGAAACAATTTTGTTCCTTCTACAGAGTTATGATATAACAGGAATTTTGTCTTGCCATGCTTAAAAGTTATGAGATTTAATTTGACATGTACTCATGTTTGTGAACCAATTCATTTGTTTGCAAAGCAGCTTTAAAATGTAATAATAATTTACAATTCAGTAAATGTCTAACATAACAAAATCTACAAACATTCATGTTCTCGTAATATCATTATTTGAGGTTGCATAAATTCAGAGTTACCATTATTGAACCGGACTAGTCGACTCGGTTTCCCTAAATAATCTGAGAACCACTGAGATGCTTCGGCTCCCTCGTCCCAGGCAGATCCATTCCATTCCCATACAGAGACACCATCTGCTACTTCATGTGGTTTACTCAAACAAATATTGAGAGGTTGCATTCCAGGTGCTTTCAACACTGTAATATCAAGTATATTCATTGACCAAAGCCATAATAATCACCAAGAATACGCAAACCAAAAGCTCAGCAACATTTCAACTTCTGCTACTTCTTTTCTTTTTTTGAAATCAATCAAAGAGAAATGAAGTTTTAACACCAAATTCAGAACAAAACTCAAACTCAAATGACAAATCAACTCCACTTGATATCAATTTAAAAGGAAAAAAACTAATCAAGCAAATAGCCAAATACATAGTGAGTACTTTAGGAAACTCTAATGCCCCTTGTGCTATACAACTCTAAATCCTTCTAGTGGTTTCTAACAAAAAGTTGGCAGAAACGTTTGAAGCCTCTTGTCTCTAGAATCAATTTTGGGAGAAGCAAAAGCTTTTTACTTTATTTTCAAAATCACTCTTAGAAGAACTATCAAACATAAAACCACTTTGATTCAAAATCAATTCTATCAGAACTAATTCTACCTGAATCAATTTTCCACTATCAAAATTGAAGAACTACAAAACCTAGGAATTATTAATACTATGGATTAAGGAAAATGTATAAGCAATCTTACCCATAAAGGAATCTTTCTTAATATCAAAACCTTCATCAAATGCCTCAGTTGGAAGTTCAACCTCAACCAAAGCAAGCTTTGGCTCAACTCTTTGTGTGTATGCCCTGCCTCTGGAATTCACCACCAACCAATTCCGATCCCATTTAAATCCTGTCATAATAAAGTTTCGATTTTTTTCAAAAAGGATAACATAAATTAGTACTAATACGTTATATGTATATCTTAGTGTGTGTGAATCGTACCAGTAGGAGTGAGTGGAGCCTTGGAAACAGAAATCCCACGGCATGATTTGATAGGGTAGATGAAAATGGAAGAAATTTTCGCTGTTGGTTCTGACTGTGATGGTGATGATGATTCTTGTTCTTCAAGGCCCTTTGATGTTCTTGTGAACCTTGACCATAGGTCCATAGCTGATAAATTCAACACGAGTGTGCGAATGAATTAAGATTTAAGATACTGACACTCGAGTGATTTATTTATTTAAAGGAGACGTGATTTGATTGTAATCTGAGCAGAGTCAAATGAAGTTGATAGATTAATGTGGATTTGCGAATATCCACATTGCAACACGTTTCAAGAAAATTTTAAATATGAAAATGGTGAATTCTCTCAGACTAATTTTAAAAGTCTTGAATTTAAATGTGATTCTTAATTTAATTTTTAAAGTTTTAATTATTTTTTTTTAGTTTTTAAACCTTACAAATGTGATTTATATTAATTTTTTGGTCGATAAAAAAAGAGTTGACATGAATAACTAAGTGCATGTTTGAGCGTTATTATTTTATTAAAAAAAGATATTTTTTTAATTTAACGTGTTTAGCAAATTTTTAATAGTAAAAGTAAAAGCACTGGTAAAATAAAAAAAAAAAGATTTTTTTTGAGAAACTGTAATTTACATCTTTTTTTTAAAGATTTTTTTCCTTAAAAAAATGTTTTTCATATAATAAATAAACAAAAAAGTACTTTTATTATTGTTATGCCCAAACATAATTAATAGATAAAAAAGTCTTTTTACATAAGATATTCAAACATAAAATTACTTTTACTTCTCTGTAAGATCTTTTAAAAAAAGATAACTCGAAAAAAGATCTTTTCTTAAAAGCTCACCCAAACAAGCCCTTAATCATGCTAGAACTTAATAAAATGATATTATTTTGATTTTTGTGCTTAAATAACCCAAAAACAATGTCGGATCACTTGTTTTAGGAGGAAAAATTTTAATAAATATCACTTACGATATTATTTTTTAGACTATTTGAGCACCAAAACAAAAACGACATCGTTTTGTAGGTCCAACATGACATCCGACCGTCTACATCAGTGTTCTATTAACGCTTGTGTATTAAAAATTATCCCAAGAACTAACATCAGTCACATTCACAAAGTTTGGGGACTAAATAGAGCTAATTAAAATTTCAGGGACTAAATGAGATTTGCGTGCAAGTTGAAAAACCAAATTGAGTATTATCTCATTTTTTAATAGAAGTCAGATACTCAAATATTACAATTTTTTGTATTTTTTAAAATTGTAAAAAGTAATAAATCAGAGACGAATGTCAAAATATCATTCCAAATTAACCCACTACTTGAATGAAATAGACTCATAGAAAAATGTGTAATCCTCATATATATCATCTATGCAGAAGACAATCATATATAAAATAGATATCCTTAATGTATTGAACCGAATAGGATTGATGATAGCAGTGGTGATTCATAGGTATTTATTGTTCACTGTATTAAAATTAATGTATTTACATTTTTTAGTTAATATTATGAATTAATGTATTTGAGTTTTCATGTTAATGTTATGCATTAATGTATTTGAACTTATTTTATAACTTCATGAATTAATGTAACTGAAAATTTTCGTTAAGTTTATAACTAAATATGACTAAACACAAATTTTTAATAAAAAAGTACTTTTATTATTAATACAAGAATTCGATATAATAAATTTATACAAAAATTATTCAACACCTTCTTACTTTTTTTTGGCCATTCATTTCATCTCTTCATTCATCAACTTACTAAATTTTTACGGAGTAGACTTACCAACACCTGCCTCTCCCTCTGTCGCACCCGACTCACCTGTCTCTCCCGAAGCATACGCACCAAAGTTGTACTCGTCAACATCCTCCTCTTGTGCCATGTTCAAATCAAGACCACTCGGCCTGTCTGGTAGTACATTGACACGAGCTCTGTCGATTAAGAAGTGTGAAGGGACGCTACCACTCCTTCGAGAATAAATCGACATATGATCTAAGGTGTGGTCAAAAGTAGTATGCCTTTGATGAGAGGCACTATCAACTAATGTCCAATGTGGTTGAAACAATTCATGTTGTGGCTCGTGGTGGCTGTGCTGTGATGATTCTGGTTGTTGTGATGGTTCTGGTTGGTAATAAAAAAAAATAGCTGAAACACTACATAATATTATGATGGTTCTAGTTATTGTTGTTGTTGGTAGGGTGGATAATGCTGGTAATAAGGAAACAGTTGAAAGACTGGATAAAGCTGTAATTGTTGCTAAGGTGGCTGTTGTAGTTATTGCGGAAGTAGGTGTTGTGATTATTGCTGAGGTGGTTGCTGAAAAACTCCCTCCGACAATCTCAGCCATATCCCGAAGGCATCCAAGTACGAAGTCTAGTAATCAACAGATGGTCTAAAGTCGGCGATTGAAAGGGGATGCTGTTCTCGCACCGACTGTTGCGGCGGTTGTGCCAAACTTCTATCCATCTCGCATGTAACCCGCTTCAGTCATGGATTTGCATTCCGCGAAGAGTGATGCAATGGTCATCCACTCTAATGACTTTTGTAGGATCAGGGACGGGTTGTGCATATCCAAACTAGCGCATTAATCGGTTCGCAGGGTGCCATTCAACACACTCAAATGACAACAAGCATTCATAGTACCTAACTCTATTTTGTTTTTGTGGCCTTCGGCCCTTCGTTGTATGTTATACCATACATTAATCAACCCAACGTCCATTTAGCAAGAATTATATATGTTTTGAGTTACTGGAGCCGGAACTGGTACTCTGGTTCTGTCAGCTAGGCATCACCGTTAACTGAGGAGAGGCCGAATGCTAACCTGATGTGGCTTCAGTAGAGAAAATTGTAGCTGAACTTCTGCTGTTAACGAAACTGTGGATGGTAGAAGTTGGTTTACCATCCCCATTTTTCAGCTGCCTTCAAATTAGGTGCAGCGGATTAGGTAAGATCACCCCCTCCAGTAGTTTATTTTTACCCGTTCAAGCTCAACCTTTGGTTGTCATCAAGTTATGTCCAATTAAGTTTTTTTGTTAATCCAGATTAGTTTAATTTTGATGATAGTCTATGCCTTTTCAACAGTTCTCTATTTAGGGTGTTGGGTTGCTATTCTGAAATTTGGAAATTAAGTCACATTATCCAATTCTATGTTGTGGCTAGGTTTGGGGCATTGAAATTAAAACCTTATGCTGGAGTCGTAAACAATTGGGTTAGTTTAAATGGGTTTGGTTTCGGTAATTTTACATACAACTTAGGTTAGCTTCCTGTAGTTGCTGCCATTGGTTTTGTTTATTCACATTTTTTGTCACCAACTTGGATTTTGGCAGGGGTAAAATTATGTCTACAAACGAGGATGATGTTAAGAATGATTCTGATAATGATTTGGGTGGGCGATTTCGATTATCAATCGAATGCAGAAGATGATGCTGAAGATGACAATGTGGATTCGTTGAATTCTACTAGCAAGAGTGAATAAGATTGTGGTGTAAAAAGAATAGCGAATTTAATGGTGGAGGATATTTGGAACCTGGAGTTTAGGACAGAGGATAAGGCTTTCCAATTTATAACGTTTATGCTTGTTGGCATGGATCTGTAATGAGGAAGGACGACATTGTTAGGGATAACGAAGGTAGAATCATTTACAGGCAACTTGTTTGCAATAAGAAGGGCTGGAGGAATATGAGGTATCTTGATCTGGATGATAGATCAAGGGAGGCAAGGCCACTCACACGAACCAAGTGTCCAACTCGGCTTAGGGTAAATCATGACTATGGTTGTGGAAGATGGAAGGTATCATGTTTTGTGGAATCTCACAACCACGATCTGACCCCCTCCCCCCCCCCCCCAATTTGTGTATCTCATTCCAGCCAATCGTCGTCTCACTGTTACTGATGAAGTCCAAATGAAAAATCTTCATAATTTTGGTGTCAAGACGTGCTATATTATGGGATATATTGCGTTCTAAAAGGGTGGATATCGTCATGCTGACTTCACACGCAAAGATTTGTACAACCACATTGATTGTTATCGTAGATCAAAAGTAAAAAATGGGGATGCCAATGTGGCGATAAATTATTTGATTGGCAAGTTAAACAACGATCCACTGTTCTTTGGAAAGTATACTTTTACTAGTGACAAAGGGCTCGAGCATATTTTTTGGGCAGATGGGCAATCAATTGTCGACTATCACTGCTTTGGAGATATTGTTGCCTTTGATTCAACATACAAGAAGAATAAATACAATAAACCTTTGGTCATTTTCTCCGGATGCAATCATCATGGGCAGACTGTCATCTTTGGCTCCGGCCTACTATCCGACGAAACCACAAACACGTATAAGTGGTTGTTAAAAATATTTGTTGAATCGACGGGTGGAAAAAGTTCTAAAGCAGTAATAACTTATAGAGACCTTGCCATGCGAGATGCAATCAAGAATGTTCTTCCTGATGCGACCCATCGGTTATGCGGATGGCATCTTCAGAGAAATGCATGTGAAAATATAAAGAATCTTAATTTTCTACGGGATTTTAAGGGTCTTATATACGACAACAACGACCGCAGAGATTTTGATCGGAGATGGGCAGCTATTTTGGATAAGCACAACCTTGTTGGGAGTACCTGGATGGAAAAGACGTACGAAACTCGTGCGATATGGTCCCATTGTTTCCTACGGGATAAGTTTTTCGGGTACATAAGAACGACGTCACAGTGTGAAGGTATAAACTCTCTCATCAGATTTTATGTTAATCGCAAGAATACCCTCATTGACTTCATGCATGACCTGGATAGGGCCTTAAAAAATATAGACACAATGAATTAATAGCTGACTTTAAGTCTCAGTGCTTTAAGCCAATGATGAGTACCTTGTTGGAGGTATATGAAAGATCTGCATATTAGAATTCCAGAAAAAGTTGGGCTTAACCAATTTCAAGCCACTTGCTACATTAAGCCACTTGCTGAAGTTTTTACTCATATACATTAATTTTTTTTTGTAGCTGGCCCATTTTGCTTGCTAGCCCACTTTACTTTTAGAGAGACTTGAACTACCAAAAATTAAATGTTTTTCCAATTAGTTCACCGAGCTTAATCCTAAGCATGTCAAAAAGACTAAATATTCCCTTAATTAAAATAACTTACACTGGGAAAAAAATATCGAATACCAACTCCTCTACTATCTTACACCTTAATTCCTAACAAGAACTCAATGGGGATCATGATGAATCGACACGGTCGACATAATTTATCTTAATATGCATACAAAATTCAACCTATACCTTACTATGTAACACGATTCTACAAAAAATGACGACATATAAACAGGCATTTAAGAAACTAGTTGAAATAAGTTATAAGACAAATTTACATGATGATCACAGGTGTCATGACAACAATTGTAGATACCACTACTGTGTTGAATGATGACCCAACCTAACCCTTACATGGTAAGACCTTTAATAAGCCATACACATTGAATGTTACTATATAAGAAGAAAAACAAATTGCTGACATGTTTGGTGATATACTAGAGTAATGAAGACCCCATTCAGGTGTCAATTATCTATTATGGTGGCTGGATGATTTGTCATGGGAGTCACCAAATAATCTGTCTATTTTATCATCCCTTTCTCCTTGCTACTCTTACAGAATTGTCAAACATTGAGTTATTACATGATTGCAATGTTAAGCATTCATGTCAATAAAAACAAAATGTTATTTTCTGGTTTTTGGACGAGTTACTACAACATATTAGCCTTTATATGCTATTGAAATTACAAAGGAACTTGGATAACTAATTCACAACTCACAAAAATATATACCGTAAGACATATATGTATCTATAGGTAAAACAAGAACACTTCACTACATACATAATCAAATTCCAACCATCTTATCCATATCAAAGAAAGTTTATGTCACGAAACGACATCAGCAATTTTTCTTTTAAAATTTTCAATCAATTTTGTGTTTACATTCTAAAAGAAAAATTTACAAACTATCATAGATAACATAATTACCTAGAACTATCTCCAAACAAACAATCATCATTGATCTTTTGTAACCCTACAGCAATTTAATAACGATGTCATGCTATTGTCTTCGACAAACAGAACAAAGAAGGAAATTATTCTTAAGTTTCTAAACCTATTAGAGGTGCTTGTGGTTCTAGTCTACTTAATATACTAAAATTGGGTTTTTTTCCAGCT
Organism: Arachis stenosperma; assembly: GCF_014773155.1. NCBI lineage: Eukaryota > Viridiplantae > Streptophyta > Magnoliopsida > Fabales > Fabaceae > Arachis > Arachis stenosperma. The sequence continues at coordinate 23,432,463 of NC_080380.1, read as the reverse complement.
ACTAAAGGTGACGTGTTGATCTTTCATGCCTCCATTTTCCCTCCAAAACGAATAAATTTTTTTCTATTCTAAATTATTTTATTGTAATTATATTATAATTAATACTAAATAAATAATATATAATAATACTAATTTGGCAACATATCCTCGTTATAATTATATCAAATCAATATTTAATGCATTATTAAACTACTTATCAATTATCAATTAAAAATACTTTTAATAATTTTAGTGATAATAATAATATCAATAATAGTAATAACAATAATAAAAAAATATTTGTTACCCAATTCACGTATATCAAATAATTTTTCTAAATTATTTTATAAAAAATATCTTTAATATAATTATATTATAATTAATATTTAATGAATAATAATATATAATTATACTAATTTAGAAACATATCTTCATTATAATTGTATCAAATCAAAATTTAATGTATTATTAAAAAATTACCTTAATAATAGATAATTTACATATTTATTTTTGTTTTACTAAAGTCTATATATAGTGTTTTTCTATGGTACATGAATCTAAATTTGAGAGTCAATTCATAATTTTATATTTAGTGTTTTTTTTTTACTATTTCATAGAATAAGAATGTATTCTTCGTTTTTTATTGAAGTTGATCCTTTTAAAGTACAATTTATAATTTTTTATAATATTTTTTTATATACTCATTCTATTATATTATTCTTTTGATAATTTTTTATTTGTTGTTACTCTAAGTTATTCTTATCGTCTAATGTTCCAGTTCGATTATCTTTTGCCACAATCATTTACAATGCATCACATCCATAAAATACCTCATCGAGTTGTCTTCACTGATTCGGGTTCCAACTACATGGATGTAAGCGTTCAAAGAAGAGGCAATAGTCTCTACTTTACTGAAGGATGTAAGCGTTCAGTTTTGCTAAATTCATGACAAATTCAGATATGCAATTTCAACGATTGGTAATATATTTAAATTTTTCTTAGTTTAAGCTGTTCATTATTAGAATAATTTTTTAACATATTTTAATATTTTTCAGAAATTACCAGCTTTCTTTTGTATGCATGCAATGCCATTGAGGGGAATAAGAGTTAGTTTGGTTTCTCGGTGTGGCAATTCTATACCTTGCCGCATTGCATAGATAGCGGATAATGAAGCTTATCTAACAAGAGGATGGTCTGACTCTGCACGAATTCTAAATATTAACACTTACGATGTTATTTCAGTTGGTTGTCGTTACAAGAATGATTCTATACTATACGTGAATAAGGATTAGAATAGGTTCAATATTGTTTAGGTAATTTGGTTTTACTATTAGTATTTGATTAAATTATAATTATAGAATTTTAAATTATTGCCTCAATTTATCTATTATGATTATTTTTTGTGGATGTGCTATTTTTAAATAATTTAATAAAATGAAGTAGTGTAAGATATTATTAAGTTTATTTTTATTCTTTATTTCTTTATTTGTATTTTCATTATATTTGACAAAAAATGAACCTACACATATATTAAATCGTTGACCTAAAGACAATTTATTTGTCAATAAAAATAGATTTTATTTATAATTAGAATAAAATTTATTTACCAATAATCGGTGGATAAAATTGAAATTACACCCGTGTCATATAATTATAATTGATTAATTGGTATAAAATAAAATTATACCCGTGCCATGAGTAATAATCTAAATAATTATATCTTAACAAAATATAATTTGAAATAATTTATAAATAATTATCTTAACAAAAATAATTATTTAATAATTGATTTAAAAATCAATACAAAAAATAATTATTAATAATAGTATTATTAACTGGGTAAATAATATAATTTTAAATTATTATTTGAAATATAAATAATATATGAAAATCTATTGAGTAAATCAATGATTTTGCACCTTAATAATTTGACAATTATTATTCAATTAACCAGTTAATTGAATTAGTAATAACAATTTTCAATTTCAAATTTTGTATATTAAGTAGTTATTAAAAACTGGGTAATAACGATTTACACAGGAAAATTATTGATAAATTCAATTAATCATATAGAAGATAATATACTAACAGTTTTAGTATATTATTTATGGCAAGCGAAATTATTTTCTCATATTTTCTATTAAAATTGAAATTAGTAATAGTTTAAAAAAAGGTTTATTAATAAAATTACTAATAGTCACATTTTTATACACAAGATACATGTTTTCTATATATTATTTAAAAAATATAATGAAACATGAAAAATGAATGAGTATGTTATTTCTCCGACTAGCTAATTAATGCAAAATCGAGTACCTTTTTTTATTCGATTGAGGTCATATTCTGTTTGGTGAAAGTTTTAATCACCTTAATTAAATCCTGTCTTTATGCCTTAACTTATACAAGTAGTAATATGTTACATATTATTTGGTATATCTAAGTAGTTATTTCTCATAGTGGAGATGTAAAAAATCATATTAAGGTTTATTTCCAAATAATTAGTGGATGAATAATAGTAGATTATATTATTTTGGGAAAGTATTTTCATTATAATTATATCAAATTAATATTTAATTATGATAAAATATGTTAATTATAATTATATCATAGAATTATAATAATTACGATATTTATGTTATATATTTTAATCATTTATGTACGTAAATAATTAGAAATCAATCAAATTAAATTATAATGGTAAATAATATGTTGTATATTATTACGGGAAATAATCCGTAGATAAAATTGAAATTACACCCGTGTCATATAATTATAATTGATTAATTGGTATAAAATGAAATTATACCCGTGTCATGAGTAATAATCTAAATAATTATATCTTAACAAAATATAATTTGAAATAATTTATAAACAATTATCTTAACAAAAATAATTATTTAATAATTGATTTAAAAATCAATGCAAAATATAATTTTTAATAATAGTATTATTAACTGGGTAAATAATATAATTTCAAATTATTACTTGAAATATAAATAATATATGAAAATCAATTGAGTAAATCAATGATTTTGCACCTTAATAATTTGACAATTATTACTCAATTAACCAATTAATTGAATTAGTAATAACAATTTCTAATTTCAAATTTTGTATATTAAGTAATTATTAAAAATTGGGTAATAACGATTTACACAGGAAAATCATTGATAAATTCAATTAACCATAAAGAAGATAATATACTAACAGTTTTAGTATATTATTTATGGCAAGGAAAATTATTTCCTCAAATTAAATTTTATATAATTATAGTAAGTCTCTATAATTAAAGCAATATAAAACTGCTTCATATATAGCAATAATATTATACATATTTATATATCTCTTCTTTTATCTCTTTTTTTAAAATATTGACATATAATTAATGTAGAAAATATATAATATTAAACTATTTTGTTATGCATATATATGAATTTATATAATAACCCGTATAATTTATACGTATGGCATAATACATATGTCAAAAAAAGATTCCATAATTTTTGAAAACTACAGTTTTGTTATATGAAATTGAAACTAAAATTAAATAATTTCTATTTATATATATATAAGTCGTAATAATCAATTGTTTCAATTATTTTGACGTTAATGCTCTTGCGAATGAACTAAGTGGGTATTTAAAAAGGCTAACTAATGAGCAGAAATTTGCATATGATCAAATAATTGGTGCTGTTAGCGGTAATATGGGTGGACTTTTCTTCTTATACGGTTAAGGTGGTTGTGGAAAAACATTTTTATGGTCAACTATATCATGCTCAATTAGGTCTAAAGGAGGTATAGTTTTAAATGTTGCTTCGAGTGGGATTGCTACACTTTTGTTGCCTAATGGAAGAACTGCACATTCAAGGTTTAAAATTCCTTTTGCCATAAATGAGGATTCTTTGTGTAGCATTAAACAGGGAAGTCCTCTTGCAAGGTTAATATCCAAGCTAAGGCCAAATTAATCACATGGGATGAAGCTCCAATGATAAGTAAGTATTGTTACGAAGCTTTAGATAAATGCCTCAGAGACATCTTAAGGTGCTCAGATTCGTATAATGCTCATTTGCCATTTGGAGGTAAAGTTGTTGTTCTCAGAGGAGATTTTAGACAATTTTTACCTGTGATTCCCAGAGGCTCAAGGCAAGATATAATCCAATCTTCTATTAATTCTTCATATTTGTGGCATAACTGTAAGGTTTTGAAGCTTATAAAAAATATGAGATTGTCACTAGGTGAAAACAACAACATACAAGAACTCAGAAATTTTGCAGAATGGCTACTCAAAATTGGTGATAGTTTGGCTGGTGATACAACAGATAGTGAATCGATCGTTCATATACTATCTGACATTTTGATTAAGAACTCTAAGACAGCTTTGGATGACCTCATTGATTTCGTGTATCCAAATATGTTATCCAATTTATCCGTTGAAAATTATTTCAAGGATAGAGCAATTCTTGCACTAACTTTGGATTTTTTTTGTCACTGATGTCAACAACAAGATGACTGCAGGGCTACCTGGACAAGAAAGAGTCTACTTAAGTTCAGACTCTGTGTGTGCTGAAGAGGGAAATATGGAATTTGAGTTAGATGCTTTCTCGCCGGAGATTCTAAATGGAATAAATTGTTCAGGTCTACCACCACACAAGTTGGTTCTGAAGGTTGGCGCTCCTGTTATGTTGCTGCGGAATATAGACTAAACTAATGGTTTGTGCAATGGAACGAGGATGCAAGTTAGAAGAATGGGAAATCATGTGATAGAATGCAAGACTTTAACTGGTAACAAAGCTGGAAGTATTGTTCTTATCCCAAGACTGAATCTAATTCCAAATAATGAAACATTGCCGGTCAGGTTTTAAAGAAGACAATTCCCAATTATCATGTCATTTGCAATGACAATAAATAAGTCCCAGGGACAAACTCTATTGAAAGTTGGAATTTACCTTCTAAGGCCAGTTTTCACCCATGGTCAATTGTATGTTGCGTTATCAAGGGTAACGAGTAAAGATGGTCTGCGAGTGCTGTTGCAAGATCATGGACACTTGGAAGATAACTGCACGATGAATGTGGTATATAGAGAAGTTTTTGAGAGCCTATAATAAAAAGGTAATAACAAAATGTCTTACTAAATCTATTTATTTATTAAAATTTATTACTATCACTTAAAAAAATTTAGAAATTCTAGGAACTAATAGATGAATTCTTATTATACATTAATAGTTTGAAAATATTAAAATTATCATTAAAATTCGTATAATTTTATTCTCTTGACAAACAATTTTATAATTACGTTAATCATATAATTTTATATACAAACATTGATACGGTGTTGTTTCATGTATATATTTTGCAGGTATCAAAAGATAGCATTGAATTGTTATTCAGTAGGTTTAAATTATTTATTGTTTATTACAAAACTTTCTGCATTAAGATTCTCTATTAATTTGTTCTTCATTTTGAGCTGATTTTGATATTTTCTTACTTCACAGTAAACCAACATATAAAATTTTGTTGGTAGATTTAAGTATTACTAGATTATTTATGGTCATATTGAGTATATATGCCTGATTTATTGAAAAAAGTAGATTAAATAACTATTTTATAGTTAATACAATTAATATTATATTAAGAAAAGAAAAATAACGCATACAAGTTATTTTTTTATTAATTAAATTATTATAATTAAAATGAAATTTAACATAACAACTTAAAATTATAATTTCAATCTTATCACGTGCATGGCACGGGTGATTAAACTTGTTTTGATCTAATCATTAGACTTTGTTGATGAAGCCTTCTTCTCTCTTGCAGTTGCTTTTCTATTCTTCTTCTTCAACTCTGCTTCTCTAGTCTTTTTGTTCAGCAGCTTCTCTAGGTTTACTATTCTTTCCTCTACATGAGCAATCAAGTTATCCAGTCCCGAATGTTCTTTAACATCATTCGGCTTGCCGTCACCCAATCCCCTTATTGGCTCCACTGCTCTAACCCTTACAATGTGGTCATCAACCCAGACAAAGAATTTGCAATGTAGTTGTGTCACCTAAATCGAATAGAACACAATGAATATATGGTGGTACAAAACACTCCAATTCAATTTACTCCACATATATCACTGTAATTAATCCTTAAACTCTAAATCTAAAAAATCATTTCTAATTTTTTAAAAAAAAATTATATCAGTTCAAGTTCCATGTCAAAATCAATTTATTAATTTAGGTAGATCTATTTCCAATAAATCAACTTTTTTTTTCAATTATCAATCATTCTTCAAAATTAACCAGCTCCAATATCAAATCATATACAAAATCAACCCAATTCAACAGCAAACCGCTTATGAAATCAAATCATTTTCATATCCAATTGTCATGTCATTCCTAATAATTCAAAATCACATCCACAACAACTTGAGCCAGGAAAATCACCAAAATCTAGAGTCTAAACCTCCATTCCAAAAATTCAAAATTTGACCCAATTTTAGCATAAACTTAGTATGCATACATGAAGAATTGCGTGCTTACCTTTAATAATGGGCATCCAAAAAATAGTCTATTCGAGTGGATATTTGTCTTCGACATGTAACAGATGGCATATTTTCCACAGAAGCATTTTGGGGCCACACCATCTTTTACATCCCCAGGTTGCAGCGAACATGAGGTTGCATATCCAGCTTTGAGTTCCTGTTGTCCGTCGTCTCCACCTCTGCTTCGTCTCGTATTTGAGGAGCATGCATCACTGGCCATCAATCTAATTAACATTTAACACCACCATGAACAACTATGATCAACTACTGCATTCGAAATTGAAACAATCTTCTTTCATGAACAGTGATTATAGAAAGTGAGTAACAGAACAAATAACGCAAGATTGTTAGTGAAATTTGAAAAAATACAAACGTCTGAGCTAGAAGAAGAAGCAGTAAGCCTTACAAGAATTTTTGGATAGGGTTTCAGATTTCGGTCGCCGGTTTCTGGCCGGAGAATGGACAATTTACGGTCTTCGAGAGATTCGAAAAAACTTAACCCTGCCGGTGAGTCACCAAAAAAAGCAACGCATGAGCTACAAGAAAAACTAGTGGGCAGGATATTCGAGGTTTTTCGGATGAACTTACCCCTGCCGGTGAGTCACCAAAAAATAAAAAATGCATCATTTAGAAGAAGAAGCAATGGGCCTTACAAGGGTGTTTCGAGAGGATTTTACAGTAGATCACCGCTAAAAGAAAAAGTAGTAGGCAGCATCTTCGGTTTCAGATCAGCTTAACCTTGCCGGTGAGTCACCAAAACATACAGACACATGGGGTAGAGGAATTAGGAATAAAACTTCTTAATTCTAAAATATTTGATAAAATTTAACTATTTGATAAAATTTAATAAAGTTTAGAAAACTTTACTTAATCAATGACTCTGATGGTAACACTTAAACAAAGATAAATCATCCACAAAATTACTATAGATTTAGAAGAAATCACTATAAACTAATTTCTACAATATTTCTGCCTCTTTCCCTATTTTTTCTTTCTTTCGTTCTCTCCCTTATTTTTTTTTTCTTGGAAATTTTGGTAAATGTATGCAAGGAAAGCAACTTCGTTAAGCCAAATTTAAAGGAGTCAGATATTCATCCATCTCCTGTTTTTGGGTCATACTTGTCTCCTGCATGTAAGTAGGTTGGAAAAACAATCAACACGTGTTGCTCTCGGTATGTCACGTGGCCAAAGCTACCAAGAATTTCTGAAAATGTATGATGCAGGGGGCGCGTGTTGCTCTGGTGACGCTACACATGTTTAAAGCTGCTAAGAATTTCTGAGAGCAACTCTCCTGCGTGTTGCTCTGGTGACGCCACACATGTTCAAAGCTGCTAGGAATCTCTACTCTTTACCTGTTGTGCAATATTACTATTTTTTTCATATAAAAAATAATTTTAGCGAGATTTTGAGGTTCAACCAAAAATAATCTAAATCCGATTGTTTGCATTATAGTAACTTAATAGAAATAAACTGTCTATGAAAATAAGAACATGCGAAAATTATTTAAGTGTAATAAATTTTGTGTAAAAAGACTAGTTATTTTTAATATAATATTCTAAGTGTTCTATTATATAAAAATAACAAATCTGATATCTCACACACATTCATACAGAAAGATTAAAAAAAATTATTGTTTAAATAAAAATATTTTATTTTTCAATTTTAAATCACCAAAAAATTTAATTTTGCAATCACTAGTTACAAAATTAGAAACATCTTTTTTTACCTCAATCTCACAACCACAACAAAATTGAGAAAGAAATTTGTATAATTGTAGCTTAATAGAAATAAATTTTTGTCTAAAAAGATGAGTACATAAAAAATTAACAAGTAAAGATTTTGTGAGAAAAGGTTAGTTATTTTTTAATATAATATTTCAAATGATCTATTATATAAAAATATATATCTGACATCTCACTCACACTCATAAAGATAAAAAAAAAGAAAAAAAAATTTATTTAAATAAAAAATATTCTATTTTCTAATTTTAAATAATTATAAAAAGAATTATGTTTCTGTACATTATTCTTCAATTTAACATGATATACTAACAAAATTAAGGAAAAATCAATTTTGAACTCAGTAAAATTAAAAATTTTTTCTTACCTCAATTTCATAGCCACAGAAAAATTGAAGAAGAATATTTGCATAATAGTAACTTAATAGAGACAAACTTTTGTCTATAAATATGAGTACTACGATTAAAAATTAATACTTTCAGATTTTGTTTGAAAAAATTTATTTATTTTTTAATATAATATTTCAAGTACACTTCTATATAAAAATACACAAATTTAATATCTCATTCTGTCATTCATATTCATGCCCATAAAGATAGAAAAAAAAGGAGAAAAAAAAAGCATCCATAATTTAAATAAAAAAATACTCTATTTCCATTTTAAATAATTGTAAAATGAGTTACACTTTTATGCATTACTCCTCAATTACACTTTTGTTATAAGAATGAGTACATGAAAAATTAAGGAGTAAAGATTAATATTTTTAAATTTTGTGCCGAAAAACTAAATATTTTTTAAAATAATATTTCAAAGTACTACACAAGTCAAATATCTCCCCCATACTCATAGACAGAAAGACTGAGAAATAAAAATAGGTCTTTAAGATGAATTCTTAAAAAATGGATCTTAGTGATGACGGTAAGAAAAAGTGCCCTTCATTCTTTATATACATTCATGCTAGACTTGTAATTGGCAGAAGGTTTATTTTTATCATATAAGAACATATTTTTCTATGCATATATATTTTTCTTATGCATATCTTGTTATATATCTTGAAGAGAAGGTAGAAAGATTGGGAATTAACATACTCTTGAATATATAAATGGTGTTCGATTAACATTTTTCGACTTTTAATTTACTTAAATAAATTTCTCTGTGCTTTTAAGAATATATGATTGATTTTGGCAGAGCAGAGCTGCTATAGTGCTCTATGTTCCTTCCCTTTTAGAATTTGTTGTCTTATTATCTGGGTTTCCTTCCCTTGTAGTTGAGACAATAATACACACTTTTCTTCCTATATTTCTCTCTGGTCTCTTACATAATGCAAAACTGTTTACAATTACAGGCCCAAACAAATTATAAATAGTATAAAATTAAATCTAAAAATTATACAAGAAACAATTTCTTAATCTTCTTTTCTGATGTCCTTAAAGCTTGATCAAGAAACAGAAAATGGTTTTTGTGTCGGGGCGCAAATGACTAGAAATCTAGAATAGATACAACTGAACTGACCCTGCAATCAAGGGTAACAACAACATTTTATGATGATGCAGGCTTACACAACTCTGCTACAAAATTTTTATGGCTAGTGCTAGTATACAGTTAGTATATTGGGATCAGAAAAGTATCTTATCTTGATAGATCTCCAATGCTTGGATAACCTTCTCAATGAACAATTTCCGGTGCAATCTATACCTGCATGCGTAGGATTCGCAATGAACTATTAATAGAAGCTTAATGGTTTAAGATTTTCCAAAATAAAATTTAAAAAGCTTATGAAACTGCTAGCTCATGGAAATTAGGCATACTTAATTGCAGCTTCGAGCGTCCTCGGAGCGTTCGGCAAGGAATCTGTGGTGATCACAGGAAAGTGAAGCATTAGCTTTTATAATCAAAGCAAATTCCAATGAAAGACAAACATTGTTCAAGTTAGACCACAATTTCAAAAGGTTGAGTCCATCCTAGATGATAGGACCAAAATATTATCCTAGACCTTTTGCACCATGTGCAAATTGGCTCCTAGAGCTTTCCCAAAAATGTATATTGACCTAATTGGTAATTTTTCCATCAATTATCAACAAAAATAACAAAATTTTAGAGTATCAAAGTTGTATATCTGGAAAAGTTCAGGAGAACAAAGTTAAAGAGGGTATAAACACACTTATTTTTGGCCAAAATGCAGGTTTACAAAAGTTAAAGGGGTCGATTTGTCATTTTTTTTTTTACAATTAGGGGCTAAAATGCTGCGGAAGTAACTTGAATCTTGCTGGTAGCGTATAGAAGACCAACTGATCTAGCTATCTATTATTTCTTTTTGGTCAACCAGAATGTCCCAAAAAAATATTTTCAAGCCAACATAATTGTAAACTATTATGTAGCCGACTCCACCTAGTGGTAAATTATTTTTGTTTCTAATGTCAGGATATGAACATCTAACTTACCAAGCAATTTCTCGTCTTGCTTAGAGGTTGTAGCGTATTGAGCAAGCATCTGTCGACATTCTTGTTGCAACTCCTTTACTGCCATTCTTTCTGCACTAGGGATTGAAGGCACATCCTTGTCCGACCAAGTTGGCAATGTTCGTGCTGCAGCTACAACAGCTCCATCAACAAAAGTATCGCCATCGATTGCTAGACATTCTGCTATTAATTTCAAGTGGCGTCTTCATTAGCACCAGTGTGACTAGAGGAAAGCTAAAAAAAAGCACAATATAGAAAGGAAATTCATATTGCTCATACTGTTATGGTAATATTCTTCGGGAAGACCAGATATATTGAAGACGGACAAAAAGGAATCCAGATGAATCTTTGCATTGCCTGAGAATTTGATCACATCCCAAGGATTCTGCAAATGTAAGTTACTATAAGGACTACACTTGCACAATTCAATGGATCTAAATGCCAAACACAAGTTTTAAGTTTATAAGAATTTTTCTTACAAGTTTTCAGATCACAGATTTTTACTTCAGTTAGTTAATACCATTAGGGATGCAATATAGGCCTTCTGTGTGTAATTTTTCACCCTTTTTATTACATGGAATTTTTACTAACAAATGTAGAACATTAATTTGGTCAAATATTTCAAGGAAAAAATTACCACCGGTGATGAAAATCCATATCTTTGCATTAGGATCTCATTCTTCTGTCCGCTCATGTAATTAATTGTCATCTGTAATAAATTTTTTTGGTTTCAACGCCACAATCAGGATCTCCAATGTAAAGATGAAATAAGACAAACAATAAAATAGGAAGGCAAGGAAACTTTCAGATTCCCAACTTTCAAGCATGTAAACCAATCTAATAAAAAAAAAAATTAACCAAATAGTGCAAACATATGAACAATAAGACTCCAGCTCGAGCAATCTAATTGCGCTTAGACCATAAAATTGGAAGAGTGCAACACATATCACTCTTGTCTATGCTTTTATATACTTCACAGAAAAAGGAGTATAGATTCATTTGGCATGCATGCAATCTATCAAGCTATATTTCTCCAAGACTTATGCACACGTTTTACCCTTTTGCTATCTTGCAAAAGCAAGGCCACGATTAAAAAATCAGCACTATGATATGTTCAATATAATAAGCAAGGAGTCAATAAAAGCACAGTTTATAGAAGTGTCACATAGTTTACCTCATCTCCCCTTTTAATTTGCTCGCCAGCATTTATAAGAACTTCAAGCATCCTGTCCTTAAAACGCCAATGCAGAAAGCAATTCGGCTCAAAGGAATGGTTCAGCATATCTGAAAAGACAAAGATTTAAAAGTTAGAAAATCTATACACCTAAAGTTTAAAAAACAAGCTCGGTGCTGTTGTTTTCCCGCTATATTCCCCCACTCCAACTCAAACTTTACCATTTATGTTCAGAGTTTGGCGCTTCTTCCTGCAGTGCAGAAAATATACATTGCATGCATAATCAGGTTTTAAAAATTGTTCAATAGGTTTAAATATTAACTTGGAAAATAGATTTCTGAAAAAATTATGAAAACATGGAAGATTTGCTTGATTATATTAAGAGTGCAAAATAGGCAACATATTTACTCAGACTAACTAAAGAGATATGCTCATACCAGCATAAGGAATAAGCATATTTGCATCTTGAGTTAATGCACCAATTCTCGTCTGCATGTTAATACATCGTGACTGTGCAATACCCACTGCCCACAAGAACCTTCGAGGATCACGAGCAAGACGCTTTATTTTAAGGGGTGCAGAATTGTGCTGAACAATGTTGACACCAAATATGTTCAGAACACAGTAACAACTTTCATGTGTAATGGAAAACTAACAAAATCAAGAAACACAACTTGATATTTACCCAGTTCATTTCCCAGAATTCTTGGGCTCGATATTGCTGGTTTCTCATAGTAGAAGCAAGATCAGGATCTTGAAGCTCTGAAAGTTCATCCTGTGGGAGAGAAGTAAAGTTGTTTGTAAAAAACTATGGTAAGTTTTAGGCATAGCTATTAGTGATCATACACAAGGTTATAGTAGTTTATTATACAGAAAATTCTTAAAACAATGACCAATTCATTAGAGCTTATATGTATTTTGTGGCTCAACCAAAAATTAAACAAGTCATCCCTGAGGGACAACCAAATTTTTGTATGGGCCAAATAAAGATCTTAAGGGAAGAAAATGCAAGTTAAGATATTGTTAAAAGAGAAAAAATGAAACACCCCAACAAGGGAAAATTGGAATATCTATTACATCAATGATATCGATTTGAGGTCAAGAGTCTATAACTCAGCATGTCATAGCCTCAACCATCTCATACAAGTTTAGTGATTCAAAATCTGTTTTGTTTACACTTTACACACCTCTGAAGCTAGAAGTAAGCTGGTACACTCATCTGCACTTGGTAAGAAGTCACCATACAACTGCCAAAAGTTGTCTTCGCAATCAAATGCATATAGGAGGAGGCAAGCTAACCTTAAGTCCCAATCTGTCTGCCACAAAGATTTTATGCAATTACAATAAGCATGATAACCAGAAAACAATTCCTTTTAAGTTTCTAAGGTGGCATAAATGTTGTAACAACAACGGGTGACAAATTTGTAAAATATATACAACTTATAACTTATTATGAAATAATGAATTTAGAGAAAATAATTACCTCTGGATCTGTAGAGTTGATAATATCAAATATTGGATGACCTATAGGAATTATATCTGGGAAAAACATCCATGGGAGTTTCTTGCTTATGGTTAACATCAATTCAAGAGGAATTTCCATTATAACCTGCTCAAATAAACCATTATAGAAAACTAACATGGAAACTGGCTAAGAATGTAATCTTAAAGTTTATATAGGTAAAATATTTTCACATGTGCCACACTGAGAGCGGTCACAACTCACAAGGGCTTTTACATCAACTGCATCCATGCACAAAAAAGCTACTCACCCTTGCTCGCCGGAGAGGTTCCACATCTTTGGAAGCATACACACCAAATCCATCCGGCCCTTCCTTAAACTCAACTCCGTAAGCTCTCATGCTTCGGACATAACCGATCTTGTAGAAATCAGGATCTGCAGGCTCCAACTACAAGAACAAACCAATACATTAATTAATTAACTTACAACAGAATATCCCATCAAACCTGAAGACCCTTTTAAGAATTCATCCAAAGGCAAATTCTTCAATAAAGAAGGTTCTCAAAATCAAAACCAAGGTCTACTCTATTTGTTTGCTGTTTAAAATCATAAAATATCTACACTATTTGTTATACTTCTATGAATATCAAAGCAGATCAAAGCATGGAAACTGTAAACCCTCCATTCGAAGTCTCACATTTATAAGCTAATTTAGGCTTGGTTTGGCAAAGTTTTTATCTTTTGAAAGTACTTTATCAAATCTAGCATTTGAAAGATGGCTTTCTAAAAGTTGTAGCATTTGTGTTTAGTAAATCAAACTAAAAATGGCTTTCAATAAGTAGTAACAATTGTATTTGATAAAATAACTTTTAAAATTTAAAAAGAACACAATAGACATAAATATTAAAGTAAATTTAGATAGTTATTAATATATGAGAGTATATTAGGCTTTTTAATTTTGATAAGCCAACTTTACCAAACTACTCCTTAAATACTTTCAAAAGCACTCCTAACTTTTAACGGCTGCAGGCAGAAGTACATAATCTTTTTTATTTATAAGACAAAAAATAAGGTGCTTGTAGTTTTCAAAAGTACAAACTCCTCTTCAAGAGGCTTTACCAAACCAAGCCTTAGCATGCTGCTAGCTTAACAACGAACATCAAGCATCGTTCCACTAAAAGGAACCAATCATATTGGACCGTGCCAAAAGTGAGCTACCAACTACCTAACACAATCCTCCTTTTTTGTTATAATCAAAACTTGGACCAAGTAAAGGATTGCAATAATCAGCACATCATAGACCCAGATTGTGCTTCTAACAGTTGGATCAATCACTTACCACACTAAGCAATTAAGGATGTTAAAGCTATCAAATCCTAAGGATTATCCAAGTAAAATGAAATACCTCAGAGGCTGAGTCATGCTGTTTTGGAGTCTGAAACAATGGAAATGTGGGTGCATCAACCGAAGCTCTAATGGGCTGAGCTTTGTTTTCAGAATGAGAGGCGCCAAATGAAGAACAAGGGGGTCGCCACAAGAATCCATGGCTAGGTCCTTTTAACTGTTAAGCATGGAAAAACCAAGTTCAGAAAGGAGAACACAACATACAGAGTCACAAAAAGAGAAAGAAAAGAACCTGGGTGTTGGAGAAAAAGAACTGCGTTGGCTGGTGAAGAAGGGGAGAAGCCATGTGATTGGAGGGAAGAGAAGAGAACAGAGTAGAAAACAACGTTATCCGTAGCTCTAGTTTGAATAGTGAAATGAGGAACAATCACAATAAAAATCATAAATTTTAAAGAAAATTTTCAATACACTTAAACAAAAATTAAATTGTGATATAAATTAATATTTTAGTTATTATTTTTATACGAATATATTTTACGTAAATAAAAATATAATAGTATTTGAAATTTGAAAATCAATATTGTAATTACAAGATAATTTTTTTTAGTGGTAAAGATTAAGATATTAGTATAATATAATAAGATGTTTGGAAAGTTTTAAAAGTAATTTTTTTTAAGTTTTTGATTTATGAAAATTAGTAGTATTAATGTCCGGTGCAATTTTTAAAATTAAATTGCAACTTTCTAAAAAGCTATTTAGGAATTTATAGAGAAGTTAAAAAAATAATTTTTCTCATAATACTACTATTTTTTATCATATTTTTATAAAATAAACATTTTTAAAACTAAAAATTCAAATACAAAATAACTTATTTATAAACTACTTTTAATATAACCATTTATTATTTAAATTATTTTTTTTAAAATAGCTTAATTAAGCTGTTTTTGTAAATTAGAGCTAAATTTATACTGCTTAATACTTATAGAATTTTGATTTTTCACCGATTGATTATTAATTTACTTTTAATAGTTATATAAGTGTAGGATAGTCATGATGGTGAATAGGGGTTTTTTTATTTAAATAAATAAAATAAATTTAATAATTACTAAAATAAATATTTTAAAAAATAATTATCGATTTAAATACATCAGTCTGAGGCATGTTAGATGTATCGTTGTTATCTCGTTTACACTGTAAACGAGATAGATTCTTATCTCGTTTACAGCGTAAACGAGATAAAGTTGTACCGCGCCTATAAATATAACTGTTTACAGCATTTCTCTGCGTCTTAATTTAACTTAGTCAAATTTTTTCTCCCCTCTTTCAATTATTTCCTACCATATTTGAGTATGATACAGTGATGGCACGCCAGGCGGAAAACGACGAAGACATCAACAGACTGAACGAGACGTCGCATTACGCTGGGGCGGCCGACTTCGAGGTTAGTTGCGTACTGTTTGGTTAATCTAAGTATGTGGACATTGTTAGGATAGACCCGTAGTGACAAGCATTGAGTAAAATGCCTTAGGAATTGGTCTGTAGGATGAATTTAGAACAGTATTTGCTTGTGTAAGATTATTATAATTTAATTAGGATTTGCTATGTGTAGACTAGAAACATGGAATTATATTCTTAAGTAGAAGTAGTTCTATGTTCTTAAGTATACTATAGAAATTTTTTATTACCTCTATATAAGTGAAAATACTTTTCTTATTCCACAGAGGCCTCGCCTTCTACTGCCCCGACGAGTCAGCCATACCCTTCCTCCACCGGACGCCATTGTCCTGTATCTACCTGAGGTCGGATTCGGCGACACGGTGCCCCCTCAAGGACTTCACTTTTGACAATTCCCTGATTTCAGCACTCGTGGAGCGATGGCGGTCGGAGACGCACACGTTTCATCTCCCGTGGGGTGAGGTCACTATCACACTGCAGCGTTAATGAGGTATCTCTTGCCCTCGGCTAACTTGAACCGAATCATGAAATTCGTAGCCATGTGTTTAATGCAGTAAGCATGGAAGGCTCTTAGGGGATGTCATCCACTATCATCGGAGATAACCAGCAGGCCGTCTTGTGGGGTGACGTGGCTTCTTAGATTAGTTAGGAAGAACGACCATGACTTGGTGCTCTCGGACTCCACAATGACAAAAGCAATAGGCAGGATGTTGCTATTTCCATCTTGCACCACCGCAATAAGCAACACTCCACCATACCTACTTAAGAAAAAGTGGATCGGTCAATCATCAAAACCGCAAAATTAAAAAACCGGAATTGAACCGGCAAACCGGCCGGTAACTGGTCGGTCGAACCGAACCGTGACCCGGCCGGTTTTTAAGTTAGCAACAAAACGCTGCCGTTTTTGAGTTTTTTCCCTTTGAATCCCTAAATCACGAAAACTCTGAGACTGAGATCCCTAATTGGTAATTGCCTTCGCTGCACTCTCAGCTTCAGTGGTTCCCATTGTTGATTCTTCGAGCAGGCTTGCTTCACTGAAGTCACTGGCGTCACCGCGTCACACAGGTCGAGGGCTCGCCGTCGAGCCACCGTCGTCATGCCACCGCAGAGCCGTCGAGAACTGAGAAGTGAGAACGCCTTACTCTCACACGGGTCAAGTCACCGCCGTCGAGCCACTGCAGCAGCCGTGGAGAACTGTGAAGGTGCCTTGGTTGTCTCCCACCGCCTCACTCTCACTCTCCCTGTTGCATGTTCTGCCTTGAAGGTGCCTTCGCTGTCTCAGTGTCTCCCACTCTCCCTGTTTTATTTTTCTTTGAATTGTGTAGTGTGATTACTCAAACTGATTGGAGATATTTTACTTTGAATTGAAACTGAGCCGTGATTCAAGAAGATGAACACCATAACTGTGAACTTTGAACTGTGTAGTGTGAAACTGTGAACTGATTCAAGATTCAACATGAAACTGAACTGTGATTCTCCCTGTACTGTGATTATTGACTAGTGAGTGATTAGTGATTACTGAAACTGAACTGTGATTCAACATGATGAACTGTGAACTTTGGTTAATAATTATTGTTTACTGATTAGTGATTAACTGATTACTTAAACATGAACTTATTTTGGTCTGTTTACTGAACTGGATTTTTTTGTTTGTTGGATAATTGTGAATAATTTTGAATAATTTTGGATGTTGTTTGTTGTGAACTTGAGAGTTGAGATTATTGGGTTGGATTGTTGGTAATGTTTAGGTATGGATGAAAGTATCAATCAAGTACCACCTAGGAATAATGCTGAAATTAATTCTGCTTCGAATGAACGTTCTCTTCCTCCCGCGACTAACGAAAGTCAGTCACAAACTTCTAATATTCGGGGAAAAACTGATCCTGCTTGGAGATATGTTGCTTTACAAAATATAAATGAAAAACCGCATTACTAATGCTTATTTTGGTTCTTTGATTTTCAAGTTGCTTGCTGCTTCAATTTGAGGGGATTCTGAATTTTAGTTTAAACTGTGATTGAAGGTTCTTTGGTTTGGGTATTCTTCACTTTCATGGAAGCTTAGCTTTTAATTCGTTGAGATCAAATTATTGTTTTCAACCTTGATGATTTTTAGATATTCTTTTTGGTTGCTTTCTTTTTAAATGCTTCAATTGGTGTTGTTGTGTTGTTGTTGTGATTTAAATGTTCTTTTTATTCTTTCTTTTTCTCGAATGCCCAGTCAATGCTTGATTGATTGACTTTTCTCACTGATTATATTTGATGATAAATTTTAGATTTATAACTCTATTACTGCTTTATTGTCTGTTTGTATAGTTAAATTTTATTAAAGTTTCTTGAATTTGCACTATGTTACTGATTCAAAGTTTTTTTAGTTTTGTTCATTGTTTGGTTGCACCGTCTCTGCTCTCGATCTCTGCCGGCTTGCTGCCCCTCCTCTGTGTTGGATTTTTTTTGTTTCAGCTGTTGTGTTTTTGTTTCAGGTCCTGTTGTGTTTGTTGTTCAATACTATCAATTTGTTTTACTTTTTAACTCAGCTACATTAAAACAATATTTTCGATCTTTAACTTGTGCATTGTATATTTATATTAGACTATAATTATGTTTTAATGTGTTTATTTATATTTTATTTTTTATTTTATTATAAAACAGTTTTTTCGGTTCAACCACGGTCAAACCGGTTGAACCTATGAACCAGTGAACCAGTAGTTAGAACAGTTCGATGACCGATTCGATTTTCAGAACCTTGCGCGTAGGTCACAAATGGTACCAGGAAAAGAGCTCTGCAGTGCCTGACTGCCTGAAGTAGCTTTGGAACCTTATTGTACGACTATTCACAATCCCCGTATATCTGTGCAATTGCCTTCTGCTTGGTGGTGGACGAAATTGTGATCCTCAAAGTTGGTCTCTTTGTACTTGTATGAAATTTAAATATTGGCTCTATCAAAAATACCCCAAAGAGATCATGGTATGATGAATTGGGATCTTAATAATCCCTGGTAATGGCACGTGTGATCACAACTCCGTTCAACTTAACCAGCAAGTGTACTGGGTCATCCAAGTAATACCTTACGTGAGTAAGGGTCGATCCCACAGAGATTGTTGGTATGAAGCAAGCTATGGTCACCTTGTAAATCTCAGTTAGGCAGATTAAATGGTTTATGATAAGTTCGAAAATTAATAATAAACAGAAAATAAAATAGGGTAGAAATACTTATGTGAATCAATAGTGGGAATTTCAGATAGGCGTATGGAGATTCTGTGTTCCTCTTGAATCTCTACTTTCTTATTACATTCATCCAATTTCTTCTTACTCCTTTCCATGGCAAGCTGTATGTAGGGCATCACCGTTGTCAATGGCTACATCCCATCCTCTCCGTGAAAATGGTCCTATGCTCTGTCACAGCACGGCTAATCATTTGTCGGTTCTCAATCAGGTTGGAATAGAATCCCTTGATTCTTTTGCTTCTGTCACTAACGCCCAGCCTTCAGGAGTTTGAAGCTCGTCACAGTTATTCAATCCCAGAATCCTACTCGGAATACCACAGACAAGGTTAGACTTTTCGGATTCCCATGAATTCCGCCATCTATCTAGCTTATACCACGAAGATTCTGTTGGGGAATCTAAGAGATATCCGCCCGGCCTAATGTAGAACGGAAGTGGTTGTCAGTCACGCGCGTTCATAGTTGAGAATGATGATGAGTGTCACGGATCATCACATTCATCAAGTTGAAGTGCAACATATATCTTGGAATAAGAATAAAAGAGAATTGAATAGAAAATAATAGTAATTGTATTGAAACTTGAGGTACAGCAGAGCTCCACACCCTTAATCTATGGTGTGTAGAAACTCCACCGTTGAAAATACATAAGTGAAAGGTTCAGGCATGGCCGAATGGCCAGCCCCCAAAACGTGATCAATGGCCTCCTAAGATGAAGAATAAAACAAAACTGAGACCAAAGATGAAACGTGGTCAAAAGACAACTAATACACTAGTAAAAAGTCTTATTTATACTAGACTAGCTACTAGGGTTTACAGAGGTAAGTAATTGATGCATAAATTCACTTCCGGGGCCCACTTGGTGTGTGTTTGGGCTGAGCTTGATCTATCTACGAGCTGAGGCTTCCTTTGGAGTTGAACACCGAGTTATAACGTGTTTCTGGCGTTCAACTCCGGGTCGTGACGTGTTTCTGGCGTTTGACTCCAGACAGCAGCATGTACTTGGCGTTGAGCGCCACTTTACGTCGTCAATTCCCAAATAAAGTATAAACTATTATATATTTCTGGAAAGCTCTGGATGTCTACTTTCCAACGCCGTTGAGAGCGCACCATTTGGAGTTCTGTAGCTCCAGAAAATCCATTTTGAGTGCAGAGAGGTCAGATTCCAACAGCATCAGCAGTCCTTTTGTCAGCCTTTTTCAGAGTTTTGCTCAAATCCCTCAATTTCAGCCAGAAATTACCTGAAATCATAGAAAAACACACAAACTCATAGTAAAGTCCAGAAATATGAATTTAACATAAAAACTAATGAAAACATCCCTAAAAGTAGCTTGACTTACTAAAAACTACCTAAAAACAATGCCAAAAAGCGTATAAATTATCCGCTCATCACTTGGCAATCCACACCTTTCTGTAGGATGGTTTGAAGTGATAGCTTGCTTGGACCGCACCTTGCAAAACCGAAATACTTACAGAGGGGTTGGACTAAATCAACGGCAAGATGACCCTGCAGATCAGACTGCTGTCTAACTGATGATAGTCTTGAGACATGGTGGATGCTAGACAACTGTGCACTCCACCTACCCTTCGAACCTCCCTGAACACAACAACACAGTATTGCTTTAACCATGTCGTACACCTACTTAATATATCAACAGAAATACTGAACAACGCAAGTAAATTTAAAACTTACCAGTATCCGAGGTTCTGTCAAAGAGCCACACGGAGGCTCCATTGACACCCATTCTCAGCTTGACGGCACTGCACATGGTGCTTTAACCGGTCCGATTCGATTACTCGATACTCGACACTCCTCCGAATACTATAGTTCTTCATACCCTGAAGCACTGCCTCTCGGCTTCTAAACTTGTGGCCGATCCAAAACTCTACATCGCCCTCTAGGTTGTAATCCTCTTCACCCGTGTCAGGAAATAGAGTCCTCTCATGCATGGCATCTAGATCCAGACTGTGATAGTGAGATGGCACTGCCAATAGTGCTGGAATTGGGTGAGGTGGAGGCAGAACATGGCACGCCACAGTCTGAATAGGTGTCTCCAAAACACAATCATCCTCATCCCCACTATCGGACAAGTCACTGTCTGCACTGTCCGCCACGTAATCCTCGTCCGGCTCCTCCACGACCTCCTCTGCCTCATCCACTGGAATGGCGACATGAATGGGCGATGGTGCGAGGGGTCGGTCGTCCTGTACATAGTCGAGTGTACGAAACTCCCACCACCACTGTGTCCCACCTCTGCGGAAAGCTCCATTACCTGCTTCACCATGATCCTCCCATGGATGTCGAACATCAGTCGCACATGCTCATCCCCTAGAAGTTGGAATAGTCAAAATCGGAAGACTCTGTTACTCATGGGTGCCAGCAACCTATACGCCACCCTTCCAATTTTTCTCGTTTGTGTACCACCGAACTTGCTCAATATCAAACTCTTCAAATCCAACAACGTCTCCACACGCTGGGTGCGAAACAATATCGGATCCTCACACTCAAATGTGATCCTGTTGTCGC
Source organism: Arachis stenosperma (assembly GCF_014773155.1). Taxonomy (NCBI): domain Eukaryota; kingdom Viridiplantae; phylum Streptophyta; class Magnoliopsida; order Fabales; family Fabaceae; genus Arachis; species Arachis stenosperma. The sequence goes on along the minus strand of NC_080380.1, from coordinate 23,410,582 downwards.
CATTTCTCATACGACAATTGGGATAAACAAGTACAACTATGTATGGACTATTACTGGCCATTAATACCTTGTCTTTGTGAGAAATATGAGACACAAAAAGGATGAGAAAAGTTTGTGAAGAATACCAAGGGTTACACATCTTTTTATAGCTACTGGGATTGTCTTCTATATATCTCGTTTACAGTGTAAACGAGATAGACACATTTCAGCTGACATGTCATATCCCGTTTACACTGTAAACGAAATATGACTAGAGAATGTAAAGCAGTAAATTTTTTTTAAAATTATTTATTTCAGTAATTATTACTTTTATTTTATTTATTTAAATAAAAAATCCTGGTAAATAGGTTGTTCCTTAGTAAAAGGTCTTTGATTTTAAATTTCTCATCTAAAGAATAATAGTTTTTTGTTTTTAACTAAGATGAATACTTAAATATAATTAGATAAAAAAAATTTTGCTTATATATATTTTTGAGAAACTCTTGAGTGCCAATAATTTTTAGTTTTTTTTATCATTTGACTAGTACAAATATTAAATTATATTTGATGGTAATCAGTGGCTAAGAGAAGGGAGATTGAATCTTAACCCCTCTTTTCTGAGTATTAATTGCTGCTTTTTCAAAGAAATTTTAGGAGATATTTCTGCTTTTGTCTAATAACAAGTCAAGAGACGTTTTCTTTTTGTTTTGTAACTGGTTAGGAGATATTTTTTATTTTTGTCTCCTTCGCAATAGAAACAAAATAGGAGTAGAAGAGAAAGAGAAAATCACACCCAGAAGTATCCTGGTTCAGCTGCTAAGTGCAATGCAACCTATATCCAGTCTCCATTACAACTGTGACGGAATTTCACTATAATCATCAGATTACATACACCAATTCTTCCCTAAGAACTAACCATTCCTATCTGGGACAAATCCAGATTCTATCCCCAAATCTGAACTTGACTTGGACACCTATCAAGCTTTCAACTGTAAAGTGCTAACCCAACTTGCAAGGAAATTCTCACAGGATCATGAAATACAACAAACAGATGTACAAAGGAACTCTTAGACATCTATGGCTTTTTCTTTAGTTTTGCTCTGTTTGCCTTTTTCCTCTCACTGGCTTTTTCTTACAAACCTCACTCTGTTTGTCTTTTACCATGAGACTCAGATAAACAAAACTAAAGAAAAGAATACAAAATAAAACCCATTGAAGGAGAAGAACTCTATTAGCTTAAGGTAGCTATGAGAACTCTGTGCTTACTCTTCTTGTCTCAACCCTTGGCCGTTCACCCTTATTATAGAAGGGAAGCTTCCAAGGTTGAAATCGGTTCAACCAAGCCACCAACATCTTCTCCAACAAATAGCCGGTTCGGACAGAGAGAACAGAGAGGAAAAAACGAAACAAAACCAACATGCAAGTACCTCTCTCAACCCTTCTCATCAAGTTCCTTCACTCTGAGCCTTTGATCTTGACTTTGGCTCCAAGAAAGAACACTGACCCTTGATGAACCTCTGATCCTTGACAGCTCCTTCTTTTCCATATTTGCTTCTTCCTCTTCGTAGCTCCAGTAGCTACATTCTCTCTTAGATGAACAAAAATGGAAATGAGCTTTAGCCACAAAGATCTTTCTCTCTGACCGAGACAGATCCTTTCTACTCTTGGCATGAAGATCTTGAAGCTTCTTCTTGAAATCCTGCCTTCAATAACAAAGATCTTAGCCACACCATGCTTCGGATCTTCATTTTGTAAAGGCCATCATTAGGATAGCCTTTTTCTTCTTTATAGCTTCACTGTTTTCTCTGTACTTCTCTTTTCTTTGATAACTTGTTCACTCTTCTTTCCTGAGTGAAGTGACAAACCAAAATAACAAAGAAAGAGAAAAGAGAAAAGAAACAAAGCATTTAATGTAAAATTAAATGAAATTGAAATGTGAACTTCGATTACCTATGTGAGCATTTAATCAAATTGAAATTTGTGTTTCAATAACTAATGCATACATTCAATTTAATTAAAATTTGAATTCCACTATCTCATGAAAGAGGGTAACCGAAGAGTGCATCAACAAATTGGACCCATTTTGTTTTATTATTACCGTATGGCTTCCACTTTCTTCATCATTTTGATTTACTAAAATGGCATGAAGTTTGGGCTTATCTCCAATTTAAGCCTCAGCAACTTAAGTGATGTAATTTTGCATAAAGCCAATTGTTTCATTTATCAAGTTGGACTTATATTTCTTTTTTGACCCAAAATTAATTCTGCACACTAACAAACATATTAGCCAAACAATTGGAAGCCAATATTGAAATAATAATTTTTTAATTAATATTTAATCATGTTTGATCATCACAATGATTCAAATTTTTTAAACTCATCAATATTCAATAAATAAATTTTACTAATTTATATGTACAAATTTTAAAAAATGTAAGTACAAACTGTATTAATATTTATGTATATAAATTCTAGTAAATATAAGTACAAATTATATGTTTTTTATGTGTAAAATTTTTATACATATAGGTACAAATTATTACTGATTAAAACTAATAGTATTTGTTACTTATATATATAACATTACTCAATTTTTTTTGGCTTTCGTTATATTAATGTTGGATTTGGAAAATTTCTATGATATTCACGGAAGCAGTTCTCCCAATTCTTTTTTCTTTTGTCGCTTTTGTACTTGTATCTATATAAACTCGAACTTGATCCTAATTATAGAATTACTTCCTAGTAAAAATTATTTGAACACCAGTAATAATAGCTGCAATATAAAAAGTAAAAAAAATGCAGTATGTCTGATTCTGTGCAGACAAGCTAATCAAATGCATTCATGTTCTTGTTCAATCATAGCCACCTACTTCAATATAGTTCATAATTAAAGAAGTTCAATTGTGAACCATAAGTCATAAACTGTTTAACTAGTAAATTTCACTAAGTTCTTAATTCTTTGTATTTAGCATCCATATAAACTTTATTAGCTATCTATTATTTTTTCCATAAATGTCATTATCTATATTAATAAAAACCCCTAATCTTTTATTCAATCAGCCGCAACTCTAATAGCTGCTATTGTGTGGAACAGCTGCTGCTGCATACTGAGTGTCCATAACCTCAATCACCCTGTTGGCAATGGCACTTGCATAGACTGAAGAACCTTCAATTATCTGTCTTAGTGAAAACAATTCAACACTTGAATATACAAACCAGTGGTGATAATTGATAATTGTATTCATGCAGGAAAGTTTTGTAATTTAAGAGAGTAAACTACTATTTCTATGCATAAAATATTTAATATTGATAAAACTAACTTTGTATTCATGAATGATAAGTAAACTAATATTTCTAGCTATGATAGTTCAGAATGTTAACAAATCTACTCATGAATGAAATTAATGTTTTGTTACTTTCGTCACACAACATCATCTTTCCTGGATACAAAGCTAGTTTCGTTCATTCATGGGTAGAAACAGCAAGTTACTCAAATTCAGAGTTAATTTTTGTTGTCATATGAAATACCAACCTTGCTATTGAACAAGAAACTGCAATATTCTCCAACATGGCCACCAGCAACATGGTGAAGATCCAACTGAAGTTCATCCAGGACCTGTTATGTATAGGATGGAATAGTTATAGGAATTGAATGTTCTAGAATATGTGAGGTGTCAAAAGTTAGTATATTAGTGTAGTTCTTTGATTTAGCTTAATTTTTTCCATAATAGAACCTTGGGGACAAAAAGCATGCAATTGATCTTCTTCCTCTGAACCATCTTGATTATAACTTCATCATCAATTATTCGGACATCAACCTCGCTGTCTTTCGATTTCCTCTGAAGCCATGAGGTTCTTATGGACCCATCACCATAAGGTTTTAGGTTACAGCTCTCTGAAGCATCATTTTCATCTTTGTGTCTCTTGAACCTCTCCCTCCCAATCCTTTTCTTCTCCACCAGTGACTTGAGCTCATTGACTGTTCTAATCAGTTCTCTTATGTAATCAATTGCATCTCCCACCACAGATGCTCTATCTACCTATCAATGTTATTTTCATAACACAACAGATAGGAATCCAAAAGTGTAATCAAAAGTTAAACCAAACACAACTTGATTTAGCCACAAAAGATATATAGCATTTAATTTCAATGCAATGACTCCATGAACCATGATACTGCTGGAAAATTTTTGTATTTTGTATATTTGGTTCTATTTGTTAGACATCTAGTTTCTATGCAATGACACTATAAACCAACAGAATTTTTTAAGAAAAATGCCAAATTATAATGAGTATCATGATAACTACATACCATGATTTTGTTTGACCTTTATATTCTGAAAATGTAGGCCTATGTTCACACATTCAAATTTTAGTTTGAGTGGTATTAAACAGTTTCTATATTGTATTAGATTGGGTCCTAATTAAGGCAAAATGAAAAATCACTCTGTATCCATTACATTTCATTCAATATAAATCAGAGAATTTCAATTGGTTATAGATTGAACATTGCCTATAGCTAGAAGTAAGTCGCAATCACTATCATTTCTTCTTTTTTCTTTCTCTCAAACTTTATTGGCTTAAGTATATAGAAATTAATCTCAGATATATATGATTAACAAAATCACTAGATGCTGCATTAGTATTAGTAACATAGGTACCTTAGTGGGGCTTGGGATCAAACTTCTCAAGATTTGGTATTTGTCATTCAATTGCTCTCTTCTTTGTTTATCAATTGGCATGGTACCTTGTCCTCTCCTCCCTCTGCCACCAACAGAACAAGCTCTGGCTCTGTTGAACTCCATCACTCCAATGTCAACCTGGCTTCCATCTCCATCTTGATAACAAGCTCCATTTCCCTCCATTTCATCCCCTCCACCAAAGAGGAATCCGCTCCTCGAATCAGTCAGCCTAGTGTAGCCATGCGGGAGAGACGGAAACAACTCTCCAACTCCAAAGGCTGGATTCAAATGAAGTGAAGTGTCATAGTCTGATCCCACAGGAAGGTCACCAAGGAACCCCATGGAATGTTGAAAGTTTGGTGTATTATTCTGAATTGGGTTTGTGATGCAAGGGATTTGATTCGGATTCAAATGAAGCTGAAGAAGATCTGATGAATGGTAACTTTGACTACAATTTTGTGCCTCACATAGCTGAAATTGTTGGTGATCATGTGCTTGCTGATTTTCATTGTGGTTAGAAAATCCAAGATCAAGCAATTCATGAATGGCAGAGTCCCAATTGGATTTCTCATAGTGAAATGCATCATCATGATCAATCACAATCTCTTGCACCAAGGGGTTAGTAGTACCCTTGTTGCTGTAGGAATTGCCGATGTTCAAACTCAGATTCTGTGTGTTTTCTATGTCCATAGATATGGAAGATGTTCCGTTCTCAAAGGTTGAGACACCTTCTGTTGTTTGTGGTGGTGGATTGTGGTTTTGGTGATAGAACTCATCCAAAGAGAGATTGAGATTCTCTTCATTGCTGTTTTCGGTGTTTCCTTCATCTGCAGCTGCAACCATGTTTGTTGGTGATGGTGATGGGTCTGAACCTTCCGCCATTGTCTTGGTATCAAGGAAACTATTCTCCTCATGCTTTTTTTGCATGGCTCCAGAAGAACTCATAATATTTGTCTTCTGCATAATATGACACAAGTTAACTAAAACTCAAATGAAAAAACACATACCATGTGAGTGAACAACAAAATATTCTCAGAGGAAAATAATCAAACACATAATGAGCATATAGTAAATATTCACTGAATCATGTGTATAAGATTTATGCCTTGTTTATCTGAAGGTGGTTATGCAGTTCTAGCACAAACTTGTAGAATGTTTTGTCCTCCAATTAAGAACAAACAAAGCCAAGAAACTAGTAAGGTGTTATGTTTTGCTTCTTGTTTTTTTACCTCCTTCAGTGATCTTCTTAAACTAAAATAGCAAAATATATCTAATAAAATGTTATTTAATCTTGTGGTGATTCATTTACTACCAATTCAGTTAGATTATTCCCTTTGACCATAGAATTATTAACATGTTAACTATATTGGACAAAAAAATACATGACCAGAATCATACTTCAGAAAGAAGTTACTTGTGGTCCCCACTGGAGTTCATTTCCTGTTTCGTTTCCAAACCCATTTTCTGAAGGGAAATGTATCTCTCTTCTTTCATTTTTTTTTTTTTGGGAAAACTCTCTTCTTTCAGTTTGAGGTGTCAAGCATTATTACAGTTAGGGTTTAGTTAACATGTCTCTAATGGTACAAATTAAGATTGTTATTATTAGTAGTAGTAAAAAAGTTTAAATTTTTTATTTTAATAAATGCACAATATTTGTATTAGAAACTAAATTTTGCATATTTTTTTATAATAACATTTTTTATTAGTAATCTTAATTTATGTTTTTAGGGTACAAATTAACTTAATTCTCATGGTTATTATAGTTACTAACTTTAAAATACTCATTGAAAGCAATAAGGACTTACGTTATTGATTTACAATATTTGAGTTATTAAAAACTATAATACTTTATAGTCTATAGAGCTTAAAAACTATAAGGTATTAAGCATTATTATAGTTATTTGGCAAAAATCCAGAGTGCAATGAAATTGATTTAGGAGAAACAACAACTAGAACATAAATCATAGGAACTCTTTCTTTGAAAATTTTTTTAGAGTAAATTGGCTCTTTGAAAATTTTGATTTTAAACTAATTAGTTTTTGAAAAAAATATCAATTTAATTTTTTACGATAATAAAAGTTAAAATTTTTCATTATGAATAAAAAGCGTGTGTAATTTAGCTCTATTGATTTTGTATGTATTTTTATTTTGATATAAAAATCACTAATCAGATTTATTGATAATTTTGCAAGTTGATTGTTGAAATTTTTTTAATATCAAATTGGAGGGTGTGATTTTTTTTGTTATAAATTTTTTTTAAAATTCCACAAATGAGAGGGTCCAATTTTCGTTCCTACCAAATCGAAAAGTCTGATTTTTGTTTCCAAAAAAAATTAGAGAATCTGATTTCTACATTTTTAAATCCGACACTTCTACGTTTGAGAGTAACATTCTTACAATCCATGTTCATGAAAAACACCACTCCCACCTCAATATAAAAAATAATTAATGGAAGTGGATATATTATATCTTTCTATCAATTCATGACGTAAAACTTAACAATGATTCTTATATGTACAGTTAACTATTGTGACGTGTCTATTTATAAAAGATTATTACAAAATTTTACCAGTTTTAATAGTGTTCTGGTGCACGAAATTGCAATCACACTTTTGCAATCCCGCACAACTAACCAGCAAGTGCACTGGGTCGTCCAAGTAATACCTTACGTGAGTAAGGGTCGATCCCACGGAGATTGTCGGCTTGAAGCAAGCTATGGTTATCTTGTAAATCTTAGTCAGGATATCAATAATTATCAGGGTTGATTGTGAAAAGTAAAAGAACATGAAATAAGTACTTGTTTTGCAGTAATGGGGAACAGGTTGAGGTTTTGGAGATGCTCCATCTTCTGAATCTCTGCTTTCCTACTGTCTTCTTCTTCAAACACACAAGACTCCTTCCATGGCAAGCTGTATGCAAGGGTTTCACCGTTGTCAGTGGCTACCTCCCATCCTCTCAGTGGAAATGTTCAACGCACCCTGTCACGGCACGGCTATCCATCTGTCGGTTCTCAATCAGGCCGGAATAGAATCCAATGATTCTTTTGCGTCTGTCACTAACGCCCCGCCCTCAGGAGTTTGAAGCTCGTCACAGTCATTCAATAATTGAATCCTACTCAGAATACCACAGACAAGGTTTAGACCTTCCGGATTCTCTTGAATGCCGCCATCAGTTCTAGCTTATACCACGAATATTCTGATTAAGGAATCCAAGAGATATCTACTCAATCTAAGGTAGAACGGAGGTGGTTGTCAGGCACACGTTCATAGTTGAGAATGATAATGAGTGTCACAGATCATCACATTCATCAGGTTTAAGAACAAGTGATATCTTAGAATGGAATCAAGCATGATTGAATGAAAAACAGTAGTAATTGCATTAATCCATCAAGACACAGCAGAGCTCCTCACCCCAACCATGGGGTTTAGAGACTCATGCCGTAGAATGTATACAAAGAAACGTGTAAAGTGTCATGAGGTACAGATACAATGTCAAAAGATCCTATTAATAGTGAACTAGTAACCTAGGGTATACAGAAATGAGTAAATGACGTAAAAATCCACTTCTGGGTCCACTTAGTGTGTGCTTGGGCTGAGCATTGAAGCTTTCATGTGTAGAGACCTTTTCTGGAGTTAAACGCCAGCTTTCATGCCAGTTTGGGCGTTTAACTCCAATTTTTATGCCAGTTCCAGCGTTAAACGCTGGAAATTCTGAGGCTGATTTGCAACGCCGGTTTGGGCCATCAAATCTCGGGCAAAGTATAGACTATTATATATTGCTGGAAAGCCCAGGATGTCTACTTTCCAACGCCGTTGAGAGCGCGCCAATTGGGCTTCTGTAGCTCCAGAAAATCCACTTCGAGTGCAGGGAGGTCAGAATCCAACAGCATCTGCAGTTCTTTTCAGCCTCTAAATCAGATTTTTGCTCAGGACCCTCAATTTCAGCCAGAAAATACCTGAAATCACAGAAAAACACACAAACTCATAGTAAAGTTCAGAAAAGTGAATTTTAACTAAAAACTAATAAAAATATACTAAAAACTAACTAAATCATACTAAAAACATACTAAAAACAATGCCAAAAAGCGTATAAATTATCCGCTCATCACAACACCAAACTTAAATTGTTGCTTGTCCCCAAGCAACTGAAAATCAAAATAGAATAAAAAGAAGAGAATATACTATAGACTCCAAAATATCAAAGAAACTTAATTCCAATTAGATGAGCGGGACTAGTAGCTTTTTGCTTCCGAACAGTTTTGGCATCTCACTTTATCCTTTGAAGTTCAGAATGATTGGCATCTTTAGGAACTCAGAACTCAGATAGTGTTATTGATTCTCCTAGTTAAGTATAATGATTCTTGAACATAGCTAGTGTATGAGTCTTGGCTGTGGCCCAAAGCACTCTGTCTTCCAGTATTACCACCGGATACATACATGCCACAGACACTTACTTGGGTGAACCTTTTCAGATTGTGACTCAGCTTTGCTAGAGTCCCCAATTAGAGGTGTCCAGGGTTCTTAAGCACACTCTTTTTGCCTTGGTTCACAACTTTATTTCTTTTTTTTTCTTTCTTTTTCTTTTTCTTCCCTTTTTTTTTGAATTTTTTTTTTGTATTCACTGCTTTTTCTTGCTTCAAGAATCAATCTGATGATTTTTTAGATCCTCAATAACAGTTCTCTTTTTCCTCATTCTTTCAAGAGCCAACAATTTTAACATTCTTAAAACAACAAATTCAAAAGACATATGTACTGTTCAAGCATTCATTCAGAAAACAAAAAGTATTGTCACCACATCAAACTAATTCAACTAGTTTCAAGGATAAATTCGAAATCCTGTACTTCTTGTTCTTTTGTGATTAAAGCATTTTTCATTTAAGAGAGGTGATGGATTCATAGGACATTCATAGCTTTAAGGCATGAAATTTAAATTTTATTAATTATGAATTAAGAACAAGACTCAAAAATAGATATAAGATGAGACTAAAAATAGAAAACAAAAATTTAAATAGGCTCCTAATGATAGAAGTTTTCACAGAGTTAGGACTCAACAACCTTGATTTTGAGAAGTGGATGCTCCCTCAAATTGAGGGGAAAACTTTTGGCGTTTCAGTTCTTGAAGTTCACGCCCCTGCTTCTCTTGTTCCTGCCATCGACTTCTTGGTGATTGGATGTTCAATGGGTATGAATTCATCTACTCCCATTTTTACCCCAGCCTCTTTACAGAGCAAGGAGATCAAGCTTGGGTAAGCCAATTTGGCTTTAGTGGAATTCTTATTTGCAATTGTGTAGATCTCACAAGCAATCACATGATGCACCTCCACTTCTTTTCCAAGCATAATGCAATGAATCATCACTGCTCTCTTGATAGTGACCTCAGAACGGTTGCTAGTGGGCAGTATGAAACGCCCAATAAAGTCTAGCCAACCTCTTGCAATTGGTTTGAGGTCTCCCCTCTTGAGTTGGTTTGGGACACCCTTTGAATTGGTTATCCACTTAGTTCCAGGGAGGCATATGTCCTCTAGAACTTGATCCAACCCTTTATCTGCTCTCACCATTCTCCTATTAAAGGATTCAGGATCATCTTGCAGTTGAGGCAATTTGAAGATTTCTCTTATTTTGTCCAGATGGAAGTACATAACTTTCCCTCTGACCATGGTTCTGTAAGTATGGTAAGCGGTTCCAGTCATTCTCTGCTTATCTGTTAGCCACAGATTTGAGTAGAATTCCTGAACCATATTCCTTCCAACCTTTATCTCAGGATTGGTTAGAACTTCCCATCCTCTGTTTCGGATTTGCTCTTGGATCCCCGGATATTCATCTTCTTTCAGATCAAATTTTACTTCCGGGATCACTGACCTCAGACCCATTATTTTGTGATAATGGTCTTCATGTTCTTTGGTTAAGAACTTCTCTTGATTCTAAAGATTCTTTGGATTATTCTCTTTCTTTCCTCTTAAATTGGTTTGTTTTCCCTTAGGAGCCATGATCTTGATGAATCTTGGCTTTAGTGATCACGGAAAAGCACACCAAACTTAGAGGTTTGCTTGTCCTCAAGCAAAAGAAAGGAAGGAGAAGAGAGAGGAGAAGAGCAAATTCGAATGGTGTGGGGGAATGGTGAGGCCGAACGTGGTTTTATAATGGGGGGGGGGGGGAAGGAGATTTCGAAAGAAATTGGAAGGAGATTTGAGAAGATATGGAGAGAATTTGAGAGAAGGGTGAGTTTTTGAATAAGATTTGGGATTGATTTGAGAGAGATTTGAAGAATGATTTTAATTTTTGAGGATTTGAAAGTGAATGATGAAAGGTTGAGATGGGTTTATGTAGAAAAGTATGGGTAAGAAAAGGAAAGTTTGAAAAAGATTTGATTGGAGAGCAAAATCTTGATCCCCCACCTTTCTGGCGTTAAACGCCCAGAATGGCATCCATTCTGGCGTTTAACGCCCAATTATTGCCCATTGTGGGCGTTTAACGCCCAGCCAGGTGCCCTGGCTGGCGTTAAACGCCAGAATCCCCTTTGTCACTGGGCGTTTTGCTAAACGCCCAGGATGCTGCACACCTGGCGTTTAACGCCCAAAATGGCACCTTTACTGGCGTTAAACGCCCAGAATGGTACCCATTCTGGCGTTTAACGCCCAAAATTCCCCTTACTGGCATTTTTTCGTCAGTAAGCTCTTTTTCTCTGCTTTTTGCGCTGAATCCTTCTGTAACTCTGTGAATTCCTTCATTTTTGATACTTGCCTTTGTAAAAACAAAACATATAACCTGCTAATGACTGGGTTGCCTCCCAGCAAGCGCTTCTTTACTGTCTTTAGTTGGACCTTTACTGAGAATCACTCAAGTCTCAGTTTTGAGCATTCCTGCTCAAAATTGCCTTCAAGATAATGCTTGATTCTTTGTCCATTAACAATGAACTTTTTGTCAGAATCAATATCCTGAAGCTCAACATATCCATATGGTGACACTCCTGTAATCACATACGGACCCCTCCACCCGGATTTAAGTTTTCCTGGAAATAATCTGAGCCTAGAATTGAAGAGCAAAACTTTTTGTCCTGGCTCAAAGACTCTGGTTGACAACTTCTTGTCATGCCACTTCTTTGCCTTTTCCTTATAAATTTTTGCATTTTCAAAGGCATTGAGTCTGAACTCCTCTAGCTCATTTAGCTGGAGCAATCTTTTTTCACCAGCTAACTGAGCATCCATGTTTAGGAATCTGGTTGCCCAGTAGGCTTTATGTTCCAGTTCCACGGGCAGATGACAGGCCTTCCCATACACTAGTTGGTATGGAGAGGTTCCTATAGGAGTCTTGAATGCTGTTCTGTATGCCCACAGAGCATCATCCAAACTCTTTGCCCAATCCTTTCTTCGGGCTATCACAGTCCGTTCTAGGATTCTTTTTAGTTCTCTGTTAGAGACTTCAGCTTGCCCATTTGTCTGTGGATGATACGGAGTTGCCACTTTGTGGCTAATTCCATATCTGACCATAGCAGAGTATAGCTGTCTATTGCAGAAATGAGTGCCCCCGTCACTGATTAGTACTCTGGGAACACCAAACCTGCTGAAGATGTGTTTCTGGAGGAATTTCAGCACGGTCTTTGTATCATTAGTGGGTGTAGCAATTGCTTCTACCCACTTAGATACATAGTCCACTGCCACCAGAATGTAAGTGTTTGAGTATGATGGTGGAAATGGACCCATGAAGTCAATTCCCCATACATCAAATAATTATATCTCTAATATCCCTTGTTGAGGCATGGCATATCCGTGAGGCAAGTTACCAGCTCTTTGGCAACTGTCACAGTTACGTACAAACTCTCGGGAATCTTTATAGAGAGTAGGCCAGTAGAAGCCACATTGGAGGACTTTAGTGGCTGTTCGCTCACTTCCAAAATGTCCTCCATACTGTGATCCATGGCAATGCCATAGGATCCTTTGTGCTTCTTCTCTGGGTACACATCTGCGGATCATTCCGTCTGCACATCTCTTAAAGAGATATGGCTCATCCCATAGGTAGTACTTGGCATCTGAAATTAATTTCTTTCTTTGCACTCTGCTGTACTCCTGGGGTATGAACCTCACAGCTTTATAATTTGCAATATCTGCAAACCATGGAGCTTCCTGGATGGCAAAGAGTTGCTCATCTGGGAAAGTCTCAGAAATCTCAGTAGAAGGGAGGGACGCCCCAGCTACTGGTTCTATTCGGGACAGATGATCAGCTACTTGGTTCTCTGTCCCTTTTCTGTCTCTTATTTCTATATCAAACTCTTGCAGAAGCAACACCCATCTTATAAGCCTGGGTTTTGAATCCTGCTTTGTGAGTAAGTATTTAAGAGCAGCATGGTCAGTGTACACAATCACTTTGGATCCCACTAGATAAGATCTAAACTTGTCAATGGCATAAACCACTGCAAGTAATTCTTTTTCTGTGGTTGTGTAATTCTTCTGTGCATCATTTAGAACACGGCTAGCATAATAAATGACGTGCAGAAGCTTGTTATGCCTCTGTCCCAACACTGCACCAATGGCATGGTCACTGGCATCACACATTAATTCAAATGGCAATGCCCAATCTGGTGCAGAGATGACTGGTGCTGTGACCAGCTTAGCTTTCAGGGTCTCAAACGCATGCTGACACTGTGTGTCAAACACAAATGGCGTGTCAGCAGCTAGCAGGTTACTCAAAGGTTTTGCAATTTTCGAAAAATCCTTTATGAACCTTCTGTAGAATCCTGCATGCCCCAGAAAGCTTTTGATTGCCTTAACATTGGCAGGTGGTGGTAATTTTTCAATTACCTCTACCTTTGCCTTATCCACCTCTATTCCCCTGCTTGAAATTTTGTGCCCAAGGACAATTCCTTCAGTCACCATAAAGTGACATTTCTCCCAGTTTAAAACCAGGTTAGTCTCTTGGCACCTTTTCAGGACAAGTGCTAGGTGATTAAGACAGGAGCTGAATGAGTCTCCATATACTGAGAAGTCATCCATGAAGACTTCCAGGAATTTCTCCACCATATCAGAGAAGATGGATAGCATGCATCTCTGAAAGGTTGCAGGAGCATTACACAGACCAAAAGGCATCCTTCTGTAGGCAAACACGCCAGAAGGGCAAGTAAATGCTGTTTTCTCTTGGTCCTGAGGATCTACTGCAATTTGGTTGTAACCTGAATAGCCATCCAAAAAGCAGTAATAATCATGACCAGCTAGTCTTTCTAGCATTTGGTCTATGAATGGTAAAGGAAAATGATCCTTTCTGGTGGCTGTATTGAGCCTTCTGTAGTCAATACACATGCGCCACCCTGTGACTGTTCTTGTAGGAACCAGTTCATTTTTTTCATTATGAACCACTGTCATACCTCCCTTTTTGGGGACAACTTGGACAGGGCTCACCTAGAGGCTATCAGAAATAGGATAAATAATCCCAGCCTCTAGTAATTTAGTGACCTCTTTCTGCACCACCTCCTTCATGGCTGGATTTAGCCTCCTCTGTGGTTGGACCACTGGTTTGGCATTATCCTCCAACAGGATCTTGTGCATGCATCTAGCTGGGCTAATGCCCTTAAGATCACTTATGGACCACCCAAGAGCTGTCTTGTGTGTCCTTAGCACTTGAATCAGTGCTTCCTCTTCCTGTGGATTCAATGCAAAGCTTATAATCACTGGAAAAGTGTCACCCTCTCCCAGAAATGCATACTTCAGGGATGGTGGTAGTGGTTTGAGTTCAGGTTTGGGAGGCTTATCCTCCTCCTGAGGAATTTTCAAAAATTCCTTTGTTTCCTGTGGTTCTTCTTGATCAGGTTGAACATCCTTGAAGATGTCTTCAAGCTCTGATTCTAGGCTTTCAGTCATATTGATCTCTTCTACCAGAGAGTCAATAATGTCAGCGCCCATGCAGTCATTTGGTGTGTCTGGATGCTGCATAACTTTTACAGCATTCAACTTGAACTCATCCTCATTGACTCTCAGGGTTACTTTTCCTTTTTGTACATCAATGAGAGTTCGTCCAGTTGCTAGGAAAGGTCTTCCTAGAATGAGAGTTGCATTTTTGTGCTCTTCCATTTCCAGCACCACAAAGTCAGTTGGAAAGGCAAATGGCCCAACCTTGACAATCATATCCTCTATTATGCCTGATGGATGTTTAATGGAGCCATCAGCAAGTTGGAGGCATATCCGGGTTGGTTTGACTTCTCCAGTCAACCCAAGCTTTCTGATAGTGGATGCAGGTATTAGATTGATGCTTGCTCCAAGATCACATAGGGCTGTCTTGGTGCAAGCGCCTTCTAATGTGCATGGTATCATAAAGCTTCCTGGATCTTGGAGCTTTTCTGGTAGGCTTTTCAGAATGACTGCACTGCATTCTTCAGTGAGAAATACTTTTTCAGTTTCTCTCCAATCCTTCTTATGACTTAAGATCTCTTTCATGAACTTAGCATAAGAAGGTATTTGCTCAAATGCCTCTGCAAACGGAATCTTTATTTCAAGAGTCCTTAGATAATCTGCAAAGCGGGCAAATTGCTTATCCTGCTCCGCTTGGCGGAGTTTCTGAGGATAAGGCATCTTGGCTTTATATTCTTCAACCTTAGTTGCTGCAGGCTTGTTCCTTACAGAAGTGGTTGAAGAATCCTTTTTAGAGGGATTACTGTCAGCACTCTCAGGTGTCTGATCCTCCCTTGGCGTCTGAACGCCAGGATTGGGTGGAAAATGGGCGTTAAACGCCAACTTTTCCCCCTTTTCCGGCGTTTGAACGCCAGAACTGGGCATGGAATGGGCGTTTAACGCCAGCTTTCCCTCCCTTTGTGGCGTTTGAACGCCACTAGCATTCCTCTCTGGGCTCTTACTGTCCTCAGAGGGATTTTGAATAGTGGTTTGGTTATCCTCTGTCAATTGTTCCTTATTTGACTTTTTGCTCTTTTGAGTGGTGTTGTTTAATGTCTTCCCACTCCTCAGTTGAACTGCTTGACACTCTCCTGTTATCTGATTAGATATCTGCTGTTTTGCTTGATTCAACTGCAGTTCTATGTTCTTGTTAGCAACTTTAGTTTCATGGAGCATCTCTTTAAATTCTGCTAACTGTTCTGTCATCCGGAGCAATTGTTGATTAAACTCAATCATCTGTTCTTGAGGATTAGGATCAGTGACTACTGCCATGACTTTCTCTTTTGGAGAGAACTCATTGCTAGAGTATAAGTATTGGTTTCTAGCAACAGTGTCTATAAGCTCTTGAGCCTCTTCAATTGTCTTCCTCATGTGTATAGATCCACCAGCTGAGTGGTCTAAAGACATCTGAGCTTTTTCTGTAAGCCCATAATAGAAGATGTCTAACTGTACCCACTCTGAAAACATTTCAGAGGGGTATTTTCTTAGCATACCTCTATACCTCTCCCAGGCATTATAAAGGGATTCATTATCCTCTTGTTTAAAGCCTTGGATGTCCAGCCTTAGCTGTGTCATCCTCTTTGGAGGGTAAAAATGATTCAGGAATTTGTCTGATAACTGTTTTCATGTCTTTATGCTTGCTGTAGGTTGGTTATTCAACCACCTTTTAGCTTGATCTTTTACAGCAAACGGAAACAGTAATAGTCTGTAGACATCCTGATCCACCTCTTTATCATGTACTGTGTCAGCAATTTGTAAGAACTGTGCCAGAAACTCAGTAGGTTCTTCCTGTGGAAGACCAGAATACTGGCAATTTTGCTGCACTATGATAATGAGTTGAGGATTTAGCTCAAAGCTGCTTGCTTTAATGGGAGGTGTACAGATGCTACTCCCATATGCAGCTGTAATGGGGTTGGCATATGACCCCAGAGTCCTTCTGGACTGATCAATCCCACTTAGGTCCATAATGGATAAAGGAAAATGATATGGATTGCAAATAGATAATTTTTTTTTTGAATTATCCGAGAAAGATAAAATAGAATAAAACAAAAGAAAAATAAAATAAAAATTCGAAAATTAAAAGAGAATAAGATCAAAGCAAATTGAAAACTGAATCAATTAGTTAATTGAGAAGATTTTGAGATTAGCAATTAGAAAGATATGATTGAGAAAAATTTTATGAAAAAGATTTGATTTTTGAAATGAAGAAAGAGAAAAACAACAAAATGACACCAAACTTAAAATTTTTAGAAAATCAAACACAATTTTTCGAAAATTTTAACGGTAAAACACAAAGATGACACCAAACTTAGAAATTTTTTACGGATCAAAAAGGGACTAAAGACATGCAAATTCGAAAATTAGAAGAAAAACAAAAGCATGCAATTGACACCAAACTTAAAATATGAAACTAGACTCAACTAAAAGACTCTAAACCAACAAAAATAAAACAGCCCTAATCTAAGCAATAAGATAAACCGTCAGTTGTCCAAACTCGAACAATCCCCGGCAACGGCGCCAAAAACTTGGTGCACGAAATTGCAATCACACTTTTGCAATCCCGCACAACTAACCAGCAAGTGCACTGGGTCGTCCAAGTAATACCTTACGTGAGTAAGGGTCGATCCCACGGAGATTGTCGGCTTGAAGCAAGCTATGGTTATCTTGTAAATCTTAGTCAGGATATCAATAATTATCAGGGTTGATTGTGAAAAGTAAAAGAACATGAAATAAGTACTTGTTTTGCAGTAATGGGGAACAGGTTGAGGTTTTGGAGATGCTCCATCTTCTGAATCTCTGCTTTCCTACTGTCTTCTTCTTCAAACACACAAGACTCCTTCCATGGCAAGCTGTATGCAAGGGTTTCACCGTTGTCAGTGGCTACCTCCCATCCTCTCAGTGGAAATGTTCAACGCACCCTGTCACGGCACGGCTATCCATCTGTCGGTTCTCAATCAGGCCGGAATAGAATCCAATGATTCTTTTGCGTCTGTCACTAACGCCCTGCCCTCAGGAGTTTGAAGCTCGTCACAGTCATTCAATAATTGAATCCTACTCAGAATACCACAGACAAGGTTTAGACCTTCCGGATTCTCTTGAATGCCGCCATCAGTTCTAGCTTATACCACGAATATTCTGATTAAGGAATCCAAGAGATATCTACTCAATCTAAGGTAGAACGGAGGTGGTTGTCAGGCACACGTTCATAGTTGAGAATGATAATGAGTGTCACAGATCATCACATTCATCAGGTTTAAGAACAAGTGATATCTTAGAATGGAATCAAGCATGATTGAATGAAAAACAGTAGTAATTGCATTAATCCATCAAGACATAGCAGAGCTCCTCACCCCAACCATGGGGTTTAGAGACTCATGCCGTAGAACGTATACAAAGAAACGTGTAAAGTGTCATGAGGTACAGATACAATGTCAAAAGATCCTATTAATAGTGAACTAGTAACCTAGGGTATACAGAAATGAGTAAATGACGTAAAAATCCACTTCTGGGTCCACTTAGTGTGTGCTTGGGCTGAGCATTGAAGCTTTCATGTGTAGAGACCTTTTCTGGAGTTAAACGCCAGCTTTCATGCCAGTTTGGGCGTTTAACTCCAATTTTTATGCCAGTTCCAGCGTTAAACGCTGGAAATTATGAGGCTGATTTGCAACGCCGGTTTGGGCCATCAAATCTCGGGCAAAGTATAGACTATTATACATTGCTGGAAAGCCCAGGATGTCTACTTTCCAACGCCGTTGAGAGCGCGCCAATTGGGATTCTGTAGCTCCAGAAAATCCACTTCGAGTGCAGGGAGGTCAGAATCCAACAGCATCTGCAGTCCTTTTCAGCCTCTAAATCAGATTTTTGCTCAGGACCCTCAATTTCAGCCAGAAAATACCTGAAATCACAGAAAAACACAAAAACTCATAGTAAAGTCTAGAAAAGTGAATTTTAACTAAAAACTAATAAAAATATACTAAAAACTAACTAAATCATACTAAAAACATACTAAAAACAATGCCAAAAAGCGTATAAATTATCCGCTCATCATGTTCCGTCTACGAGGGCCGAGGTTGATAATCTTCCAGCCGAGCACTTGGGTATGTGGCCGGATTATGCGTCGTCCGGGTATAAGAGTGTGAACTCAGCCTCGACTCTCTGAAACACGGCGGCGGGAGCACCTGCACAAAGCACTCCGACGCTCAAGTAAGTGTGTGAGTTATAAGCAAATAAAGTATAATATTCAGAAGTGAGTTTCTTAACCTGCCCTCTATGGGTCATGGGGGTTAGATTTATAGACGTTTCTGTTTTAATAGTGGGCTTCATGAGCCCCGATCTTTCTGGTTAGTGCCGTTATGAGTATCTTTTTTGATGTGTGGAGGCGTGATTGAGTAGTGTATCCGGTTTTTAGGATAGAGGTTTGGAAGATAAAGTTTGTTGGTTGTTTTGTTTGTTTTTCGCCCTTTCATGTCGGTCCATAACTGAACTTATCTGCGTGGTACACGTTATAGCCCCCCAGGTCGTCTAGCGCTCTGTATAGGTCAGTAGGCGAGCTTTTTTTCGTTGTTGAATGAAAATTTAAAAAAGTTTTAGTTGTTTCTCGTGTCGCCTTTATTGCGCTTTTGTTATCGTTTGGGTTTCCCACGTTGTTAGTGGGTGGGAATTAACTTACCCACTTCGATAGTGGGCTTGCAATAATAGTCATTTGTTTGTTTTGGAAATTACGCTTCGTTGCTTCCTCTTCTCTTATTTTTTGCTATGTCTTCGAAAGGTAAGCGTTTCTTGACTCTTCTTTGACTGTTTGTTTTTTTGTGTACTCTTTCATGGCGGGAGAGAAACTAAAAGAAAAATTGAAGGCTATTGAGGTTAAGGAAGATGACCCGTATTACTGGGTCCAAGATGATGTAAAGACTCGTTCTTCTTCTTTCATCAGTGTCGAATCCCTTTCTGATTTGAGGGGAGTAGATTTCGTTAGGAGCGGTTCTGGTGTTGTTGTTGAATTTCAGCCCTGTTCCAGCAGTGATAGGGTTTGTGAGAGGAGGGGTGATTGGGAGTACTTCTACATGTATACTCCATGCATGGTTGAGCTTGGTGTAAAATTTCCCTTCTCCTCCTTTGAGTGTGACGTCCTCACTCAGCTTAACTGTGCTCCGTCACAGTTGCACCCAAATTCCTGGGCGTTTCTTCGCGCCTTTCAGTGTCTGATGGAATACCTCTCATTTCCTTGTTCATTGTCTCTGTTCTTTTCACTCTTTCAGGCAAAGGGGGTTCGTAAGGGTTTGTGGGTCTATCTCAGTAGCTTCCCGGGTCGGTCCTTATTCCTTCTTTATAAGTATTCTTTTAAGAACTTCAAGTCTCTTTTTGTCAAAGTCCGCTCGTCTGAATCTGAATATCCTTTTTACTTGGATGATGAGCTTAGTGAGAAGTTTCCTCTCTTCTGGTGTTCTGAACCGATCCAAATTCTCGAAGCTTCCGAACGTAGTGAGGAAGAGGAGTTTGTGATGAATTTTCTTGTCGAGAGTGTCGCCGCTGGGGAATGCTTGTCCATTCCTGATATTTTGCATTTGTATGATTCGGGTGATAATGGGGGTTTAAGGGCGTATATAGGTAATGTTTTTGATGTTTTATTGTTAGGTGCTGGATACTTGCCGGGCACTTCTAATGTTTGATGATTTCCTGCAGGTGGCCGAGTTCCTTTACTTGATCCGAACAAGTTGCAGTCTTTTTTGAATAAGAAAAAAGAGAAAGGGACTGGTGGTGCTGTTGATCGCAAAGACGTTGGTGATCAAGCTTTTTCGTCTGTTGCTCATCCCGCGTCTTCCTTCAAGAGAAAGAGGGACGATACTTCTTTAGAGGTCATTTCAGAAGGCAACCAGGAGGCTGTAGGTGGCGGTGGCCATGCCTTTGATCGGCAAAGGAAACTCCATGGTTTCATTGCTGGCTCCAGTTCACATTCCCTTTGGAGCGACCAGTTTAATTTTGCAGAGCTTTCTGAGAGGGCCTCACAGTATCCTGGGGACATGCTTATGACTCGCCGAGTTGGCGTGGAGGCGCTTGGTAGATTTGTTCAGGTACTGCTATTTTGTTTTTGTGTTTTTTGAGTCTTTTGTAGCTTTGTCTTAATAGTCTGAATGTCTTTAGGTTGTTGCTTCTCGGCTACTTTGTGTTGGTCGGACTATCGAGCATGTGGGAGCTGATCAGCAAGAAGCTGTGGACAAGGTTTCTACCTTAGAGAAGTCATATGGAGCTCGTATTGCTGATTTGGAGAAGTCTGTGAAGGAGAAGGAAGATATTGCCACCAAAGCTGTGGCTAAGGCGAAAGAAACTGAAGATGAGGTTGGTCATCTGAGAGATCAAATTCGCTTATTGCAAACCGAGGTTAAGGAGCATGATGCGGCAAAAGGTCAGCTTACTTCTCGTGTCCATGAGCTGGAGGAAGCTGGGATGGAGATGTTTTCGTATGGCTTTGATCGTGCTGTGAGCCAGATTGCTTTGCTAGCCCCAGAATTTGATTGTGAAAAGCTTGACATGACCAAGGTAGTTGTAGGTGGAAAGTTAGTTGTGGATGGCACTGTGGAGGAGCATGATAAGAATGCTCCTTCTTAGTTTGTTTTGCCCTGTGTAATTTGGGCATGTATTTATGACTTTATTTACTGTTTTGGTTTGACTGCCCGAACTTAGAATACATCTGTTTTTTGAACTTTGTATGTTTTGGCCGACGTTGGGCCATGTTGACAATATTTTGTTTGTGATTCGTTTGTAGCAAGTGTTTTGCTTTGTTGTTTTGCTTTGGCATTGTTAGACTCCATTCGAAAAGAACTTATCACGTTTATTTGGATTCAGAGAGCGTCCGGCCTCATTAAAACCCTCCTTTTCGGGAAAAAAGCTCTAAGGGGGAAAAAGAGTACATTCATTCGCAAATTTGAACAAATTATGATATATACATTTTGAGTGAAGAGATATTCCAGTTTCCTGGTATGGTATTGCCTTGTAACGTTTGAAGTTGATATGCCCCTTTGCCGAGCACTTTTGTTACACGGAAAGGGCCTTCCCAATTCGCGGCGAGCTTGCCATGTGCTGGAGGTCGCCTGGCCTCCTCTATTCGTCTGAGCACTAGGTCGCCTTCCATGAATGTCCTTGGTACTACTCTCTTATTGTGCTTCCTTTCTGCTATTCTTTTTTGGGCTCTTTGTCTGATGGCGGCAATTTCTCTATCTTCTTCGGCGAGGTCAAGTTCGGCATTTCTGGCATTTAGGTTTTGTTGTTCGTCGTATAGTTCGGCTCTTAACATCGGCACTCCGACCTCAATGGGGATCAATGCTTCTGAGCTGTAGACTAGCTTGAAGGGTGTTTCGCCCGTAGTGTTATGCACTGTGGTGTTGTAACTCCATAGCACTTCCGGGATGAGCTCGGCCCATTCTCCCTTTGTATTGTCAAGCTTCCTTTTTATTGCCTGTAACACAACTCGGTTAGCAGCTTCGGCTTGCCCATTAGTTTGTAGGTGTTCGACCGAGCTAAAACGATGTTGAATATTAAAATTTTTTAGGAATAAACCGAGCTTATTGTCTGTGAACTGTCTACCATTGTCTGATATTATCTCTTTTGGTATTCCAAAGCGGCATATTATATTTTTCCAAATAAAGGATCGTACCTTTTCGGCTGTTATCTTTGCTAAGGGTTGTGCTTCTATCCATTTCAAAAATTAGTCTATGGATACCAAAAGGAATTTTACCTGTCCTGGTGCTGTTGGAAATGGGCCGAGGATATCAAGTCCCCATCTGTGGAACGGCCAGCTTACCTCCATGCTATGTAGTACCTCGGCTGGCTTTGTTGAGACGGCTTCATGTTTTTGGCATTTGTCGCATGCCTTGACCTTTGCTATGCAGTCTCTCTTTATGGTCGGCCAGTAATATCCTGTCGGATTATTTTTGCAGCGAGAGCTCGTCCTCCTATGTGATTTCCGCATACTCCTTCATGGACTTCGTCCATTACTTCTCTGGCCTGATTTTTGTCTAAGCATCTTAGCAGTGGTTGTGAGAAACCACGTCTGTATAGCTCCCCTGATATCTTCGTGTAAAAGCTTGCCTTACGCTTGAACTGTTGAGGGTTGAGCTCGTCACTGGGTATGGTACCTGTGTATATGTATTCAAGAAAAGGTTTCCTCCAATCATGGAGGTGGTTAATATTTTCTATACATAACATTTCAATGCTCGGTTTTGTGAGTGTGTGTTGTGATAATGTTGATGTTTGTGTATCCGCCCTGGTGGCGGCAAGTTTAGATAATATGTCTGCTCTGACATTTTGTTCTCTATGCACATGTAATATAGTGAAAGAACTAAAATTTGAAATTAGATCCTTTGCTATGAGCCAGTATTGTTCTAGCAAGGGATCTTTTACCTGGAACTCTCCTCGGATTTGTTGTATCACCAGGAGGGAATCGCAATGTGCAGTTAAGTTCTGTACTTTGTGGCTTAAGGCGAGCTTGAGTCCCGCTATGAGGGCTTCATACTCGGCCTGATTGTTGCTTGCCGAGAAATGGAATTGGAGGGCTTGCTCGGCTACTACCTCGTTCCCCTCCTTCAAGATTATGCCGGCACCGCTTCCTTCTCGGCTTGACGCCCCATCCACGTGCAACTCCCATGTTTCATTGTGCTCGTCTGGCGTTATTTCTGTGATGAAATCGGCGAGGACTTGTGCCTTGAGGGCCGACCTAGGCTGGAACTGAATATCGAACTCTGAGAGCTCAATTGACCATTTGGTTAATCGTCCTGCCAATTCTGGTTTTGTTAATATTTGCCTCAATGGGTGATTTGTCCTTACTATTATTGTGTGGCTTTGAAAATAGTGTCTCAGTCTTCTCGCCGTGACCACAAGTGCTAAGGCGAGCTGCTCTATCTTCGGGTACCTTTGTTCCGTTGGTTGCATGACTCTGTTGACGAAGTATACTGGCTGTTGAGTCCTTCCTATCTCAATAACAAGGGCCGAGCTTATGGAATGATCGGAAATGGATAAGTATAAATATAGAGGTTTGCCGACTTCAGGTCTTTGCAGTACGGGAGGTGATGATAAGATGGTTTTGAGTTCGGCGAACGCCTTCTCGCATTCTGGTGTCCACTGGAATTGCTTATTTTTTAAGATCGTCTGAAAGAATAGGTGTGACCGACTTGATACTGCTGGTAAGAATCGAGAGAGGGCGGCTATTCTTCCTGCCAGTTGCTGTACTTCCTTTATCGTCTTGGGGCTTGTCATGTTGAGTATAGCTTTGCATTTCTCAGGGTTTGCTTCGATTCCTCGAGAAGTCAACATAAATCCGAGGAATTTGCCTCCTTGTATTCCAAAGGCGCATTTCTCCGGGTTGAGCCTCATATTGTATGATCGGATCTGTTCGAATATTTCTTTGAGGTCGTCACAGTGTGACCGTTCTGAGGTGGTCTTGGCTACCATGTCGTCGACGTAAATTTCGATGTTCCGACCTATTTGATGTCGGAATACCTTGTCCATCAATCGTTGGTAAGTTGCACCTGCATTCTTTAGGCCAAATGGCATAACTCTATAGCAGAAATTACCATGTTCAGTTATAAATGCAGTCTTGCTTCGATCTTCTGAATGCATAAGGATCTGGTTGTAGCCAGAGTATGCATCCATGAAGCTCAAGCTTTTGAAACCTGATGCGTTGTCTACGAGTTTATCGATGCATGGTAAAGGATAGGCATCTTTAGGGCATGCCTTGTTCAATCTGAAAAGTCGATGCACATGCGCCACTTACCTGAATTTTTCCTTACCATTACTACGTTTGAGAGCCATGTGGTGAAGCGCATTTCTTTGATGAAGTTGGCTTTGAGGAGTTTCTCTGTCTCTTCTAAGGCTGCCCTTGACTTTTCCGCCCCAAGGTTTCTCTTCTTCTGAGCTATAGGTCGGCTTGTCCTGTTGGTGGCCAATTTATGGCAGATTACGTCTGGGCTTATACCGGACATGTCCGCTGGGGTCCAGGCGAATAGGTCGGCGTTTGTTTGCAATAGTTTTATCAGTTCCGACCTTGGCTGTCCTTGTAATGCTTGGCCGATGTATGTTACCTGTTCCGGTATATGGGTCAGTTGGATCTTCTGGAGCTCGTCTGCTGGTTGGGGTCTTTCTTGGGTGTCTCCTCGAGGATCAAGCTCGGCCAAGGGTAGTACTTCCGTGCCATGTATTGAATGGACTTCACGTTGTTTCAGGCCTGTGTCCGATCTTTTTAGGCTCGCATTATAACACTGCCGAGCTTGTTGGCGATCTGAATGTATTATTGCTATCTTGCCGCCCTGTGCCTGAAATTTGACACATAGATGGTAAGTAGATATGACTGCTCTGAACATGTTCAGAGCAGGTCTTCCGAGAATAATGTTATAAGGACTAGGGCAGTCAACTATTAGGTATTGTATGTCCAAGGTTCTTGACAACGGGTCATTTCCCATTATGGTCCTTAGCCATATATAGCCCTTGATCGGCACTCTTTCTCCAGAGAATCCTACTAATTCTCCAGATGAGGGTTGCATTAGTTTTTCAGATAGATTCATTTTTGAAAAAGTAGAGTAAAACAGAACATCTGCACTACTACCTGGGTCCAAAAGGACTTTTCTTACCAGAAGGTCGCCTGTTTGAATGGAGATTACTACCGGGTCATCTGCGTGTGGGCAGGCCGAGCATATATCAATTTGGTTAAAAGTGATTTCTAGGTCCTGAATATCTTTATTGTTTGGCGGTGTTGTTCCTTCGATTGCTAACATCGCACGGTAACTCCGCTTCCGAGCTGAATTTGTTTCACTGCCTCCTGCGAATCCTCCAGATATGCAGTTTATAACCCCCTTAGGCGGGTTGTTGTTCAACCATTTGTTGGTTTCTTTGCTGGCCGAGGATTGGTGATGTTCTTCTTTGTTGCTTTCCCTGTGTTTTCGCCCCTCAATGTACTTGTCCAAGAGGCC
The DNA here is from genome assembly GCF_014773155.1 of Arachis stenosperma. Lineage (NCBI taxonomy): Eukaryota > Viridiplantae > Streptophyta > Magnoliopsida > Fabales > Fabaceae > Arachis > Arachis stenosperma. The sequence goes on along the minus strand of NC_080380.1, from coordinate 23,385,092 downwards.
CTGCCGCGCTAATCTTTCCAAGAGATCTTTGGCTATCACGCACTCATCGGTTGTATGACCATATTTCTGGTAGAAGGCACAGTGCTTGCTTTTGTCTACGAATCGCTGATCTTGGTAACTTCCCGCTCTGGTTGGTGGCTTTATAATTTTGGCATTAAGTATTTCTTTGATTATCTTTTCTCTCTTCGTATTGAATCTGGTATAGTTATCGAATTTTGGGGTGAGCTTGAATGGTTTGCCGAGGTCTCTAGTGTTCGTTGATCTTGAGGGCCTGTCGTCCTCTTTTCTTGGTCTCCTTTCGGTTTTGTCGGCCTCTGGAGTTCTTCGATCTCCATTTGTCTTGCTGCCCTTTCCCGGAATTCGTCCAGTATTTTTGGCTTGGTAACCGCGATTATTTCTCTGAATTTTCCGGGCCTAAGTCTGACTTTGAGGGCATGTAGGTGGACGGCAGGGTTTAAGTCAGGTATTTCCATAGTGGCATCTGTGAACCTGGTCATGTAATCTTTTAAGCTTTCTTGTGGGCCCTAGCGGATGGTGCTGAGATAGTCTGATCCATGTACATAGATCCGAGCTGCTGCAAAGTAGTCGATGAAAGACCTAGCCAGATCTTCGAAGGAAGCGATTGATCCTGCAGACAATTTTGAAAACCAAAGTAGGGCAGCCTCGTTTAGATAAGTAGGGAAAGCTCTGCAAAGCACAGGATCGTTATTAGGTCCGTTAAAAAACATCATAGATTGAAATTTCTTAATGTGAGCCCGGGGGTCACCAATCCCCTTATACGGCTCAAGAGAGGAAGGAAGTGTAAAATGCTTTGGCATTTGGAAATTCGTGATTTCCTCAGAAAACGGGTTGTCCAAAGTCAGTTTCTCCTTGGGGGGGTTGACACCTATGAGTTCGGCTCCGCCTTGGGTTGAACCTTTGGAATTGCCTTCCTCTTGTTTGCTGCTTTGGGTGGATAGCTCAGCTAGTCTCTTGACTTCTGCTTGCAGTTCGGCCATCTGGGCCATAAGTTCGGCCTGACTGGGTATTTGAATTCCGTTGTCGGCCATGTCACATGCTTGATGAACCCTGCGTAGAAGAAGAAAATAAAAAAAGGAAAGTGGTAATAGAGTGGGGTTAGCTCTTCGGGCCCCACGGTGGGCGCCAAATGTTCCGTCTACGAGGGCCGAGGTTGATAATCTTCCAGCCGAGCACTTGGGTATGTGGCTGGATTATGCGTCGTCCGGGTATAAGAGTGTGAACTCAGCCTCGACTCTCTGAAACACGGCGGCGGGAGCACCTGCACAAAGCACTCCGACGCTCAAGTAAGTGTGTGAGTTATAAGCAAATAAAGTATAATATTCAGAAGTAAGTTTCTTAACCTGCCCTCTATGGGTCATGGGGTTAGATTTATAGACGATTCTGTTTTAATAGTGGGCTTCATGAGCCCCGATCTTTTTGGTTAGTGCCGTTATGAGTATCTTTTTTGATGTGTGGAGGCGTGATTGAGTAGTGTATCCGGTTTTTAGGATAGTGGTTTGGAAGATAAAGTTTGTTGGTTGTTTTGTTTGTTTCCGCCCTTTCATGTCGGTCCATAACTGAACTTATCTGCGTGGTACACGTCAAATAGGATTCGTGATAAATAGAAAACTGTTGATAAATATTATATAAAAATTTAAAATAATAAATATTTAACCATTTAAAACTATATCATTTTTATGTTCACACATGAGACACGCATTATTTATTGATTAATTATCCATTTTATTTTGTATTATCCATTAGCAAAAAATATATATCTACCATTTACTATCATAAAAAATTTATAATATTTTTTAATAACTAATTAATCTTAAATTAAAATTTTCGAAAATCTAACTGTTATTTCACTCAATTTTTTATTAGTACAAAAGGTTAGAAGACTTCGGAATTTTTTTTATCCCACTCAATAACAAGGTAGGAATTGAGAATAGAAGAAAAGATCCCAAACTAAACTCAGATGCAAAATATTTAATCACCGGAAAATTAAGATAATAAAATTAGTATTTTAATTTTGTACACATAATTATAACTATAAGTCTATAATTATATTATGATCACCATTTACTTTTATCTATCTTCTCTTTCTCATCCTATTAAAAAAAAAAAGGGGAAGAGGAGTTCATGAACTGCCTTTGACCTATGTGGTCCCCACCCATGCAAGGGATTCCCTTTCACGCGAAATGCAGGATTAAACTAACTAAACTAACCAATAAATGGAGTATCTTATATTTGCCTAACAATTTCATATTTATTTCATGTTTTCTTCTTCTTTTTTTTTTACTTTTTTTAATTGAGAAGAAAAAAATTAATAAATATTCCATAAAATTTAAACCTAATATTTTTAACATGAAATTATTTAATTTATTCAAAAATAAAATTTGCTTATGTTTTATGAGAAAAAGAAGTCAAAATAAAAGAATTTTATAAACTAAATTATTACACACAAATTGAAAAAAAAAACATTATTACGAAAAATGTTTAATGAACACCAAATATCAGTCAATATAGGTTAGCTTATATTCTATAGTTTTTTAATATATATTTTTAATAAAATAATTAAAGATTTTATAGTAAAATAATCAAATTTTTTTATGATAACATAATCAAATATTTATGAATAATATCTAAAATGGTCTTAATGTGAACTAAAATAGCTACTCATTTTCATAAATACTCAAATTAGCCTCTCAAATTAAGTTTTGAGTATCTCCATTTATTCGTAATTCAACTTCATTATTACAATGCTTACTTAGACTTTTAAGTGCCAACATAACAATCCAAAAGATAAAATGACGTAAGCACCACATGAATATCATCAAAATAATATTTTGAATTAATTGACTGAACTGAATTTAGTCTCTACCTCAATATAAAAACCCAAGTCCAAAATGAAAAAATCACATTCATCTTGATCAGTATGTAACCAAAAATGAAGCACATATTACATAACAAAGATGTAAGCAAAACATTTGAAGGCCAAATATGTAGCAAATCATGGTGATAAATGTGAAATCAGCAATATATAAAGATCTGTAGTATCATTTCCTACAATTTGATAAAACTACAACCAACAATAAAACAGTAAGATGCCAGAACTAAATGAAGTCATCCAATAACATGTGACAAGTAACACTTCTACCAAATACCATTGTGATACACACATAACCGCCAAATATAATTGAAAGTATCCACACAAATTAACAATGAACATGTTTAAAACAAATTACTAACCATCAAGACTTCCTAAAGGAAGAACACCATGTCCACTAGCACCAGAATAATTGTTATAGCAGGAAAGAGAGAAATTACACCAAATGTAAATAGTAGTGTAGAGAATGGTTAGTTAGCTTGTGACTTAATAAAACTGTTAAAGCAATTAAGAATCTAATAGATTTTTCATATTAGGCAAAGCTGTTAGTTATTCATATTATTAATGTATAAATAGGAGTGCAAGTCTTGTATCTAAAACACAATCAATAATATTGCTACTTGATGTATTTTTATTTATTTTCTCTCAATTTCTCCTCTTCATTTACTGTTCTTCATATTCTTTAGATTCTTTTTCAAATCTTCACATGGTATCATGAGCCAAGGTTCTTTCAATATGACCATGGTAGTAATACTCACTTTTTCTTCTGATTCCAATTATTTTCTTTCAGTTATCATAGATTTGTTGCATGAAAACAACTATAGTACATGGCGCAAAACTATACTCATCACTGTACAGAGCCAACCTTTAGAAGATTATTTTTCAAAAAAAAAATTTCATCTCAATTTGCTAAAAAAGGTGGAAAACCATCAACTATAAAATCAACTATATGAATTTTTTGACCTCTATGTACCAAGAAACATACCTACTGTACTCAATTCTACTTCTATTTCTAGCAATGTTAATAAAACAGCACTCACTTAAAAAAAAATAGATGTTGATATAATTGTTCTATGGCATAAGAGACTGAGACATCCAACTCTAAAAATTGTTCAAACTATTCTCAATAAATGCAATATTCCTTCATTAATTCTAGTTCTTTATTACCTATATATACGTGAGTTTTGTTCAATGGCAAAAATGTATCAATTGCTATTTAATCTTTCTACATCTATTCATACTAAATTTTTGCAATTAATGTATGTAGACATATGGGGACCATCACCAGTAAATTCAAGAAGCGATTCCACTAGGGAACCAACTAGGAGGATAGCCAACTAGTTTAAAAACAAGAGGTCTGTTATAAAAAAGAAAAAACAACGTTCCACTACCTTAATTTTTCGAATTTTAAAATTAGAAATATAAAGGATTGGCTTGAGTTGGCTTAAGTTATAGTTGGCTCCCTAGACTTTTCCTTCAAGAAATAGTTTTCATTTTTATATTAGTTTTGTTGAAGCAAATATACTAGTATCTTTCTTTTGGTCAACAAATCAGAAGCTTTTAAAGTCTTTAAACAATACAAATTGAGGATGGAGAAGTAAATAGAACACTCCATTTTAGCTCTACAATCTGAACATGGTGGGGAATTTACTTCTCAAGTTTTTACTGCATTTTTAGCATTAGAAGGTATTATTCATAGAATATCATGCCCTTATTCATCAACAATAAGGCAATGTTGAGAAAAAGCACAGACATATTACTAAAGTTGGGCTTTCTCTCTTAGCCACGGCCTCATTTCCAATGATGTTTTGGGATGAAGCCTTCATAGCAGCTGTACACCTTATTAGTAGGTTACCAACTGCTGTTTAAGACTTTAAAACACCTTTTGAGGTGCTTTTCCATAGAAAACTGATTATGTATTTCTCAAAGTGTTTGGGTGTGCATGTTACCCTTTATTAAGACCATACAATAGACATAAATTTGATTATAAATCTCATTTATGTCTCTTTTTGGGTTATGATAGTAACTATGATGCTTTGATAAAATGTGACACATGGAACTTGGTTGAACCACCTCCTGGAGTTGCAGTTATTGGTAGCAAATGGATTTTTGCTATAAAAAAGGATCCACAAGGCAAAATTATCAAATACAAAGCAAGACTTATAGGGAAAGGATTCCAGCAAAGAGAAAGGGTGGACTTTGATCAAACATTCAATCCAGTTATTAAACCTCAAAGAATAAGAATTATTCTATTAATTGCAGTCACACATGATTGGAAACTAAGGTAGTTTGATTTTGAGGGGAGATATAAAGACTAGTAGTATAGAGAATGGTTAATTAGCTTGTGATTTAGTCAATAAAACTGTTAAGGCAGTTAGGAATCAACAGAATTTTCATATTAGGCAAAGCTGTTAGTTACTCATTATTAACGTATAAATAGAAGTCAAAGTCTTGTATCTGAAACACAATCAATAATATTACTACTTGATGTATTCTTATTCATTCTCTCTCAACTTCTCTTCATTTACTGTTTTCTATATTCTTTAGATTCTTTTTTCAAATCTTCACAAGCCTATTAACCAATTTGAAATACCATTTGATTATATTCATATAGTGTCTACGTCATTTTATTTTTAGAATGCCATGTTGATACTTAATAATCCAAGTCAATATTAAAGTAATGGAAGTTGAGTTAACCCCAAAGGGATAATTGGAGATTCACAAAACTCACTTTAAGGGACTTATTTTGATATTTATAAAAGTAAAGGACTATTTTAATTTACGCTCGAAAATTTGGAGACAATTTAAATTAGGGATGACAAAAATATCTGCGTAATGGATAATAAGAGATTTTAGCAGAAATCCACAAAATAGATTCACTTATATATAAAAGCTATGTTATATTGTTTTGTTAGAAACTATTTTTATTTCATGTTTTTTAAATATGTATGTTGGAGATTGTATATATACGTGAATTATATTACATTGTGTTTTAATATAATAAACTTGTTTGAATTGTATTAAGTTATGGTCGTGTTAATTTTTTTATTTTTAAAAATATATCTATAGGTATTTATAAATATCTATTTTTTCTGTGAAGAGAATTAAATAGAATATGTCACAGAAATAAGACAAAGACATAACATTTTCCTAAATAAGAATGAAAAAATGAAGGAGAAAATTAAAATACCAATTTCATGAATTTTTGTTGCCATTTTTGGTTTAGACATTACTCCATTTAAAATATGTAAGGCTATTTGTAAATAAACATAGGACAACAAAAAAGAAGTACAAAAATACAAAATTATATCAGATAAATAAAATATAGACATAAACATTATATCTTAAAAGAAGTAAATACTAAATTAGTATCCGAAAGATTCTGATGCTGACAAAATAGTACCTGACATTTGTTATTGACAAAATAATCCTAATGCTGACATGGCCACCACGTTTTGATGACATAGCAAAAATCCTTCCCCACCCTAATCTTTCCCCTCCAACGCACTTCCCCTTCCCCCTCCCCTCTTCCCCTTCCAGAATGCACTCTCCCCCCTCCCCAACCCTAATCCTTCCCTCCCCCTCCCTAACCCTAATTCCTCCCTCCTCAATTCAAAATCCCCCCTTCTGAACTCTAATCTCTTTCCCTTGCCCCTTTGAACCCTAATCTCCTTCCCAATATACTGTCTCACACTCTCAACTCACTCTCCCCCAAAATGGCAATGGAGCTCAACCTTTTTAGTCTTACAGTGTCATCGACACCGCACTGTCGCCATCTTGTCGTCGGGTCTTCTGCGTCCGCCAGTGTCGTCTGTCTCCTTTGTCAACATTGCGTTGTCTGTCCGCCTTTACTGCTGTCGACTTCACTGCCTATATCTACTTGCTGCTCGCCCCCAGTCGCTGTCCTGCCTCCTCTGTTTGTGTTTGATCCTGACTCTGTCGTGTTGTGTCTCCTCTGTCTCTGTTGTTCTTCTTATGGCCTTGTCTAAATCTGCTTCTTACTTTGATAGTGTTTGTATTAAGCTTTATTTTATTTTATTTTGATCATTGTATATGAATTTGTTTGTTTTTTCTGAGTTTTATTGCTATTAATTTTTAAATGATAAATTAACCTAAAAATTTGGGACAATTCATAATTTGGGGCAATTTTGTTGATGTTGAGGTTGTTGTTGCTGTGAGTGGTGGTGTTGAGGAAGGGAGAGGAAAGTGTGCGTTAGAAAAGGGGGAGTGGTGGAGATTGTTGTTGCTGTTGATATTGAGGTTGTTGTTGCTGCGAGTGGTGGGGTTGAGGGAGAGAGGAGTAGTGTGTGTTGGAGAGGGAGAGTGGTGGAGGTTGTTGTTGCTGTTGATGTTAAGGTTGCTGTTGATGCGAATGGTGGTGTTGAGGAAAAAAGGGAGAGTGTACATTGGGGAGACGGTTGTGATGGGGCTGCGATGGGAAGGAGGAGTGTGTGTTGGGGATGGGGGCTGCGACGGGGAGGGAGAGGGAAGGGGAGGGAGTGTGTGTTGGGGAGGGGCTTTGGGGGTGGTTTGCCAAGTCACCAAAATACAGTGGCCACGTCAGCATTGTTCTTGCCAGAGATTTGATCCGGCGAGCTCGGGGTCACACTTGTAAAATTTTAAAATTTTTTAGAGACTATTTTGTCAATAACAAAAGTAAGATACCATTTTGTCAGCATCAAAATATTTCGAGTACCGATTTGGTATTTACCTCTATCTTAAAATACTAAATTGATGTATCTTATGTTCTTCTTAATAAAAATATAAATATACTAATTTTTCTATCTTTGATTTTTATATAGGTAAACTACTAAAAATGCACTAGAATAATTTTATTGCTGACAAAAATGTATCCCGATTTTATTATTGACAAAAATATTTTTAAATAATTTAAAAATCAACAAAAATACTCGTAAAGAATATTATTTTTTTTGTAAGTGGCAAATGACTTTTGTATTTAACAAACTGCTTATGCATTTAATCCAAAATTTTATAGGAATATTTATATAACTATTTTAAAAATATACAAAAAAAGAGATAAAAATTTGATATCTATGTTTTTTTTTTTAAATTATTATTGGTTGTTGATAAAAAAATCACAAAAAATGTATATTTAGTGAAAAGTTACCAAATTTTGAGAATAAAAATATCTCATTTTTCTAATCATGCTTGCGAAAAAATAGCTTCAAAATTCAATCTCTAAAACATTATTTGAGAATACATATTTAATGTTGGGCCTTTTTGTTACGTTTTAAAATTATTTGAGGACATTTTTGTCGATAACAAAATTTGAGTATATTTTTGTTAGCAATAAAATTATTCAAGTACATTTTTAGTGGTTACTTTTTTATATTTTATTCTAAGTGTCTTAATTATTCTTGATACTATCTTAGATAATGTCCTTTTGATTCACGTTACCTTGTCTTTGTCCTAAAACTTACTAGAATTAGAAGTCTAGACTCTAGAAGTCACCTAATTGGGTGTCTTAGAGTGATTCCAATGGCCAAATTTTTTAGGTCTTTTTACTATGCTTGTTAGAGAGAAAAGAGAATCATACATTGGAGTAGAACTCAAAGTGAGGCTCTTTTCATCGATGACGAGAAAAGATGGTTGTGATTGAGAAACACTGACACGTATAACGAAAGTATTCATTAGTAATATCAGAAAGACAACGTCTAACTATGCATGTCCTAGGAGAAAATGAAATGAATCCAACAAACTCAATTAGATAGAAATCAAGAATTTCTCGCCATGACCAGGACAGAATCGTAGCAAAGTGGCGGTAAAAAAATATGGTGATGATTTCCAACAACGATAGCAGTTTGCATTGTGGCAACGCACATATCAAAGTCAGTCGATACAGTGATGACGAGGTATGGAAGCTGCGTCTTCTTTACGTGGGAGAGGTAATGTTGCGGTGTCGATTTGTTAAAAGTTTCAGTCATGAAAATAAAGTGAAGATGTAGCCAGCAGATATGGGAAAAAAGGGTGATCAAATTTGGGTTGGAATAGGATATGGATTTTGTGTTTATTTGAATTGTTTTTGACACCAAACACTAAAAAAAAAAGTGAGGTTCTTTTCTTATTTTGAAGAAAAGAATTTTTCTAAAGAAGAACTTTTCACTTTCAATAAAATTTTAACATGCGATAATTAATAAAAAAAAATAAAAATATATGATGTATATATTAAGTAGTGGTACGTTGCTCTTTATATATATATATATGACCATTGTATATATATTATATATAATATATATATATATTAATAAAAATATATAATCGTTATTATATTATTATTATTATCAATAAATTAATATTTTATTATTTTATATATGTTATTTACGTATATATTTATTTTCACAATTTTTTAAGTTTTTTTAATTTTTCTTTTAAATTTATAAAACTAAAGTTCTACTGATATTATTTTTTGTTCAAAAAAATAGATCCAAATTAATTCAATTTTTTTAATTATTTGCAAAAACTTTTTTAAAATTTAAATACCGAACAATCTCAAATTTTAAACACTCAAATTTTAAATCAAAATTTTACAATATAGTTGATCAATGCATGATTGAATATTTCAATTGATCCTATAGTTTGTATCGACGAAAAAAACAAAACATTTGGAAATTGAATTTACAACTATTGTGTAGAATTAAGTACTGATATAAAAAGGGGGTAGTTGCATATAAAAAATAATGGTATAAGATCAATAAAGTAGTTGTATAATTTGCTGGCTGCTACGATCAAGCTAGTCAAAACATAAAGAGTGATTCGAATGCTGATGATATAAAGGAGTTGGCCAATAAACTTTATTCCACAAATTATGGTCAAAAATTCACTTTTGAGAGACATGAGAATATACTTCGTTTGGAATAAAAATTGAGAAGCCAACTACTAATACAAACTGGAGGCTCAAAGAGAACCAAGGTCAATGCAATTGGAGCATATTCATCATCATCAAATCCAAAAACACCATTGGCTAAGAAAATCGATGTGGATTCTTCTATTTGCCTACAAAGATAAAAAAAAGAGCAAGAAAAAGGAAAAGAAAAAAGCACAAATGTTAGAAAAAATGAACTAATGGATAGGAAAAAGGAAAGAGGAGAGGAGAGCGAATATAGAGAAAAGATTATAACAATCAAAGAAAAGGAGTTACAAATTCAAATGATGTACAATGCCTGCTACAAATAGCGGAGGATCGTGGCTTTCTTAGCATGTTGGATAGCATTGACTACATGCATTGGCAATGAAAAAATTGTCCAAAGACGTAAAAATGTATGTACATAAGTGGTTATCGTGGGGTTGTAACCATAATACTTGAAGTTATAGCATCTTCAAACCTTTGGATATGGCATGCATTTTTTGGAGTTTCTGGTTCAAATAACGATTCAACATGTTAGATCATGCATCAACGTTCGATAATTTTTTAAATGACCGTGAGGTAAATTACATTATCAACGGTGATAATTATACTATAAAATACTATTAGTAGAGGTATTTTCTTAAATGGGTCACATTTGTTAAATCAATATCAAAGTTACAAGAAAAAAATGCAAGTTATCTGCACAATACCAAGACAAACAAAGAAAAGACGTGGAGCGAGTATCGGAGTGTTGCGAGCACGCTTTGCAATTATATGTGCTCCAATGTGCTTTTGGAAAAAGAAGAAGCTTGCAAACATAATGAGAGTTTATATTATTTGCATATATGATTATTGAGGATGAAAGAGACACTTATACAGAAAATTTTGCTCAAGGCCTAGAATATGACGATGTCGAAATGGCTTATCACAACCTCAATTGGAAAAGAAAGATTTTGTACTATACTATCAATTTCTTCAAAGAAATGCCCAACTTCGAAATTGGCAGTAGCATCGATAATTGAAAGAGGATTTGATCGAACATATATGACAATTTCACCATGCTTGTCGTCAACTATGGAATTTAACTATGTATTTTTTTTATATTAAGTAATTTTGTAAATTAGTTTGTTACCAAGATTATTTCTTTATCAATAATAGGCTTACCATTGTAATTATTTTTTAGTGAGTGTACATAAAGAATACATAGTATATAAGGTGTAATAACTAAACAAATATTTTTTAAGGAGATTTCTCATTCTCTTCAACAATGAGAATAACTTATTTTTTTCCCTCTCTCAATCGCTTCTGGTTCATTAAACCATGAACATCACAGCTTGAACCGTTTAAGGCATGAGATTTTCTTCATGGTGCAGTGAGCGTAGAGAGCAACCAAGCTGTGAATCAAATTAAAAAAAGTTGAGAATTGAGATCCAATCCAATTTTGCCATTTTTTTCTATCCATAATTTTTCTTTCGACATTTTCTTTCTGCCATTCTTACCTCTACCTTCAAACTAATCCAATAGAGTTTGATGAGAGGCTATTTCACAAGATTCTTTCTTGGTGAATATAGTTGTTCCGATCAACGAGTTAGAAGGAAGAAGATCTGAATCCTTACATAAATATCAACACAGTTTGTACTTACATAAATATCAATACAGTTTGTACTTACATTTTTTAAAATTTGTACATATAGCTTAGTAAAATTTATTTATTGAATATTGATGAGTTTAAAAAATTTGAATCATTGTGATGATCAAACATTATTAAATATTAATTAAAAAATTGTTATTTCAATATTTACTTCCAATTGTTTGGCTAATATATTTGTTAGTGTGCAGAATTAATTTTGGACCAAAAAAGAAATATAAGTCCAACTTGATAAATGAAACAATTGGCTTTATACAAAATTACATCACTCAAGTTGATGAGACTTGAATTGGAGATAAGCCCAAACTTCAGGCCCATTTTAATAAATCAAAATGATGAAGAAAGTGGTCCAAGGAAGCCATACGGTGATAATAAAACAAAATGGGTCCAATTTATTGATGCACTCTTCGATTACCCTCTTTCATGAGATAGTGAAATTCAAATTTTAATTAAATTGAATGCATGCATTGGTTACTGAAACACAAATTTCAATTTGATTAAATGCTCACATAGGTAATCGAAGTCCACATTTCAATTTCATTTAATTTTACATTAAATGCTTTGTTTCTTTTCTCTCTTCTCTCTCTTCTCTCTCTTTGTTATTTCGGTTTATCACTTCACTCAGAAAAAAAGAGTGAACAAGTTATCAAAGAAAAGAGAAGTACAGAGAAAACAGTGAAGCTATAAAGAAGAAAAAGACTAGCTTGATGATGGCCTTTACAAAAGGAAGATTCGAAGCATGGTATGGCTAAGATCTTTACTATTGAAGGCAGGATTTCAAGAAGAAGCTTCAAGATCTTCATGCCAAGAGTAGAAAGGATCCGTCTCAGTCAGAGAGAAAGATCTTTGTGGCTAAAGCTCATTTCCATTTTTGTTCATCCAAGAGAGAAGGTAGCTACTGGAGCTACGAAGAGGAAGAAGCAAATATGGAAAAGAAGGAGCTGTCAAGGATCAGAGGTTCATCAAGGGTCAGTGTTCTTTCTTGGAGCCAAAGTCAATATCAAAGGCTTAGAGTGAAGGAACTTGAAGAGAAGGGTTGAGAGAGGTACTTGCATGTTGGTTTTGTTTCGTTTTTTCCTCTCTGTTCTCTCTGTTCGAACCGGCTGTTTGTTGGAGAAGATGTTGGTGGCTTGGTTGAACCGATTTCAACCTTGGAAGTTTCCCTTCTATAATAAGGGTGAACTGCCAAGGGTTGAGACAAAGAGAGTAAGCACAGAGTTCTCATAGCTACCTTAAGTTAATAGAGTTCTTCTCCTTCAATGGGTTTTATTTTATATTCTTTTCTTTAGTTTTGTCTATCTGAGTCTCATGGTAAAAGGCAAACAGAGTGAGGTTTGTAAGAAAAAGCCAATGAGAGGAAAAAGGCAGACAGAGTAAAATTAAAGAAAAAGTCATAGATGTCTAAGAGTTCCTTTGTACATCTGTTTGTTGTATTTCATGATCCTCTGAGAATTTCCTTGCAAGTTGGGTTAGCACTTTGCAGTTGAAAGTTTGGTAGGTGTCCAAGTCAAGTTCAGATTTGGGGATAGAATCTGGATTTGTCCCAGATAGGAATGGGTAGTTCTTAGGGAAGAATTGGTGTATGTAATCTGATGATTATAGTGAAATTCCGTCACAGTTGTAATGGAGACTGGATGTAAGTTGCATTGCATTTAGCAGCTGAACCAGGATACTTCTGGGTGTGATTCTCTCTTTCTCTTCTACTCCTATGCTGTTTCTGTTGTGAAGGAGACAAAAATAAAAAATATCTCCTAACCAGTTACAAAACAAAAAGAAAATGTCTCTTGACTTGTTATTAGACAAAAGCAGAAATATCTCCTAAAATTTCTTTGAAAAAGCAGCAATTAATACTCAGAAAAGAGGGGCTAAGATTCAACCCCCTTTCCTTTAGCCACTGATTACCATCAAATATAATTTAATATTTGTACTAGTCAAATGATAAAAAAATACTAAAAATTATTGGCACTCAAGAGTTTCTCAAAAAAATATATAAGCAAAATTTTTTTTATCTAATTATATTTAAGTATTCATCTTAGTTACAAACAAAAAACTATTATTCTTTAGATGAGAATTTTAAAATCAAAGACCTTTTACTAAGGAACAACCTATTTACCAGAATTTTTTTATTTAAATAAATAAAATAAAAGTAATAATTATCGAAATAAATAATTTTAAAAAATTTACCGCTTTGCATTCCCTAGCCATATCTCGTTTACAGTGTAAACGAGATATGACACGTCAGCTGAAATGTGTCTATCTCGTTTACACTGTAAACGATATATATAGAAGACAATCCCAGTAGCTATAAAAAGATGTGTAACCCTTGGTATTCTTCACAAATTTTTTTCCATCCTTTTTTTGTCTCATATTTCTCACAAAGACAAGGCATTAATGGCCAGTAATAGTCCATACATAGTTGTGCTTGTTTATCCCAATTGTCGTATGAGAAATGGCGACAACGGGATCAAATTTGAGTGTGAGGATCCGATATTATTTTGCACCCAGCGTGTGGAGACGTTGTCGGATTTGAAGAGTTTGATATTGAGCAAGTTCGGTGGTACACAAACGAGAAAAATTGGAAGGGTGGCGTATAGGTTGCTGGCACCCATGGGTAATAGAGTCTTCCAGTTTCGACTATTCCGACTTCTAGGGGACGAGCATGTGCGACTGATGTTCGACATCCATGGGAGGATCATGGTGGAGCAGGTAATGGAGCTTTCTGCAGAGGTGGGACACAGTGGTTGCGGGAGTTTCGTACACTCGACGTATGTACAGGACGATCGACCCCTCGCACCACCGCCCATTCATGTCGCCATTCCAGTGGATGAGGCAAAGGAGGGCGAGCAGGAGCCGGACGAGGATTACATGACGGACAGTGCAGACAGCGACTTGTTCGATAGTGGGGATGAGGATGATTATGTTTTGGAGACACCTGTTCAGACTGTGGCGCGCCATGTTCTGCCTCCACCTCACCCAATTCCAGCACTATTGGCAGTGCCATCTCACTATCACACTCCGGATCTGGATGCCATGCATGAGAGGACTCCATTTTCTAACATGGGTGAAGAGGATTACAACCTAGAGGGCGGTGTAGAGTTTCCGATCGGCCACAAGTTTAGAAGCGGAGAGGCAGTGCTTCAGGGTATGAAGAACTACAGTATTCGGAGGAGTGCCGAGTATCGAGTAATCGAATCAGACCGGTTAAAGCACCATGTGCAGTGCCGTCAAGCTAAGAATGGGTGTCAATAGAGCCTCCGTGTGGCTCTTCGACAAAACCTCGGATACTGGTAAGCTTTAAATTTACTTGCGTTGTTCAGTATTTCTGTTGATATATTAAGTAGGTGTACAACATGGTTAAAGCAATACTGTGTTGTTGTGTTCAGGGAGGTTCTGAGGGTTGGTAGAGTGCATAATTGTCTAGCATCCACCATATCTCAAGACCATCGTTAGTTAGACAGCAGTCTGATCTGCAGGGTCATCTTGCTGTTGATTCAGTTCAACCCCTCTGTAAGCATTTCGGTTTTGCAAGGTGCGGTCCAAACAAGCTATCACTTTAAACCATCCTACAGAAAGGTGTGAATTGCTAAGCAGAAGGCAATTGCACAGATATACAGAGATTGAAAAGAGTCGTACAATAAGGTTCCAAAGCTACTTCAGGCAGTCAGGCACTGCAGAGCTCTTTTCCTGGTACCATTTGTGACCTACGCGTCAAAACATTCTACGATGAACACCTCCTACTACGCGAATACAGTATGTTCGATAAGGTATTTTGGGCTTTCCCTTCATGTGTGGAGGCCTTCAAGTATTGCAAGCCCTTTGTCTCTGTAGACGGTACGCATCTGTATGGTAGGTACGGTGGAGTATTACTTATTGCGGTGGTGCAAGATGGAAATAGCAACATCCTGCCTATTACTTTTGCCATTGTGGAGTCTGAGAGCACCGAGTCATGGTCGTTCTTCCTAACTAATCTGAGACGCCACGTCACCCCACAAGACGGCCTGCTGGTTATCTCCGATGATAGTGGATGACATCCCCTAAGAGCCTTCCATGCGTACTGCATTAAACACATGGCTACGAATTTCATGATTCGGTTCAAGTTAGCCGAGGGCAAGAGATACCTCATTAATGCTGCATGGTGATAGTGACCTCACCCCACGGGAGATGAAACGTGTGCGTCTCCGACCGCCATCGCTCAATGAGTGCTGAAATAAGAGAATTGTCAAAAGTGAAGTCCTTGAGGGGGCACCGTGTCGCCGAATCCGACCTCATGTAGATACGGGACAATGGCGTCCGGTGGAGGAAGGGTATGGCTGACTCGCCGGGACAGTAGAAGGCGAGGACTCTGTGGAATAAGAAAAGTATTTTTACTTATATAGAGGTAATAAAAAATTTCTATAGTATACTTAAGAACATAGAACTACTTCTACTTAAAAATATAATTCCATGTTTCTAGTCTATACATAGCAAATCCTAATTAAATCATAACAATTTTACACAAGCAAATATTGTTTCTAAATTCATCCTACAGACCAATCCCTAAGGCATTTTACTCAATGCTTGTCACTACGGGTCTAGCCTAACAATGTCCACATACTTAGATTAACCAAACAATACCAACTAACCTCGAAGTCGGCCGCTCCAACGTAATGCGACGTCTCGTTCAGTCTGTTGATGTCTCCGTCGTTCTCCGCCTGGCGTGCTATCACCGTATCAGACTCAAATATGGTAGGAAAGGGTTGAAAGAGGGGAGAAAGAGTTTGACTAAGTCAAATTAGGACCCAGAGAGATGCTGTAAACAGTTATATTTATAGGCGCGGTACGACTTTATCTCGTTTACAACGTAAACGAGATAAGGATCTATCTCGTTTACAGTGTAAACGAGATAACAATGGTACATCTAACATGCCTTAGGCTGATGTATTTAAATCGGCAATTATTTTTTAAAATATTTATTTTAGTAATTATTAGATTTATTTTATTTATTTAAATAAAAATACCCTATTCACCATCATGACTATCCTACACTTATATAACTATTAAAAGTAAAGGTTTAATTACTCTGTTGGTCCCTATAGTTTCACGAAATTTTCAATTAGGTCCCTATACTTTTTTTTCTTTTCAATTGAGTCTCTATATGTTAATTTTTTTTCAATTAAATCCCTACCGTGACAAAAACGTCTAAAATAACAAAATATTTTCTTAAAAAAATGAATATTCTCTTTTTGAAGATAACAGGACACTCTTATATTTTAAAAATTCTAAAAAAACCATTCTCACTTGACCCCCACACTCCCATCCATAGCCCAGTGACCCCCCACACTCCCATATCCTTATCCCTAACCTCTCATCGAGCTCTCTCCGGATCTGCCGCACGGTGCCTCTCGCCGTGCCTCCTCCTCTCGACATCCCTGTCATGCCTCGTCCCTTGTATTCTACTCATCCCTTGTATTTCGCTGCACCTCTGTCCCTCTCTCCCTCGCCGTGTCTCGCCTCCGTGCCTCCGTGCTTCCATGCTTCCCTCGCCTTGCCGCGCCGTGCCTCTGTCCCTCCCTCACCACGCCGCCCCTCCATCCCTTGCGCCTGGTTTTGCTGCCTCGCGCCTACTCCCGTGGCTTCCATTTCAGACAGAGCCCAGGACTAGGTTGGATGCAGGGACTTGGGGGGTTGGCCTTAGGTATTGCATTTCGGCTGCAGTGGCTTGTCCGGATTGACTTCTTGTTGCAGTTAAAGGGAATTCTGGATTCTGATTTAATACCATTGAAGTTGAGGTATATACTGCTGAACTCATGCTTATGTGGATTGATCCTTTATTTTTAGTTATATTTTCATCATCATATGATAAAATGGTTCTTATTTTAGTATATACTGATTCACTATATACATGCGATTGTTTCTCTTATCATGCTGCAGCTGTAGAATTGCTTGGGCTAAATGTTTACAACATTGTCCTCAGTGAACTGTACTTGACATGTGGTTCTTATTTTGTAAGTATATTGTATTTTCGTTTGGCAATATTGTATTTCCGTTTGGTAATTGTTCATGACACTGAGGTCTGCCTTTTGTCTAGTTGATGACTTATGTCATGTTATTGTTTCCATATTGCAATGATCTCAACGAAGGAAAGCATATAAGCTTGGAAACCTTCAGTATATGTATTCAAACATTGCATTATTTGCATTTATATTCAGAATGCACAAACATATTTATCCATTGAAACTTGGTAAGAACTTTTTAAAATATGAATTTATCTAATATAAGCTATTCATATGAATTAGCATTGAAATATCCAAGTTTTACTGTAATGATGGCAACTAATATTTTTGGTAGCTTGAGTTTCTGATGCATGCTCTTGTGTGTTTCCAGTCGTATCTAAGGGCATCACAACAACTTCATACAATGAACCAGGTGGTTGTTGGGGCTACAATTGGTTCCATTATATCTCTTATGTGGTATTGGTTATGAAACGCTTTTATTCAGGATGCATATCAATCCTCTTTGTTTGTTAGAATCATTGGTTTATCGGGTTCTATAGGAATTTGCATTTATTTTCTTGTATTTGTGTTGACTTCTCGTGTTTTTATTAAAAATCTTAGTATGTTTTTTTATGTTAAAATTTATCATATTTTCTAGGAAAATATTTCATTGTGGCAAAGACGGTGTGAAGATGCATTGTATTCTCTGCTTACTTTTGGTGCTCGACGGCCTGTGTGTCACTTGGCATCAGTTGCAATGGCAAAAATCATATTCAAGGGAGATGAAATATCAGTTTATGCTAGAGCAAGCAAGGATTTTTTTTATGGAAAAAGGAGTGAACCTCAGAAAATTGCTGGTCGATGACGGTTGATACTGTTTGACATAGTTTAATCTAGGGGTGGCAAAACGGGTCGAGCCCGTCGGGCCGATCCGCTAAACCCGCTAAAAAAGGCGGGTCGGGCTAGGATTTGGAGCCCGCCAAATTTAAAAAATCCGCCAAATTGGCGGGTTTTGGCAGGGCGGGGCGGGCCGATCCGCCGGGCCGAAGACTTTTTATTTTTCTTTTTTTTTAATTAAATAAAAGAGTGATTACTATTATAAAATTAATAATTATAGAATTTTTAAACACTTTTTTTCATTTTTTGTTTTTATTCTTCTTTTAGTTATTAACTTTATTTATTTTATTTTACAATTTCGTATATATGCTCAAATTATGTGACTTATTTTTTAAAATAAAGATAATTTTATTGACAAATATTATTTTGAACAATTTTATTAAAGTTAAAAATTAAAAAAAAAAGTAAAAAATTATATTATAATTTGACTATTTTTTATTTGTATTTGATTTTTTAATTATTATTTTTTGGTTAATTTTTATAAATTTTATTTTTCACAAAAAAAAAGTCAAGCGGGCTAGCCCGCCAACCCGCCAATCCACCATAAAGGGGCGGGCTAGCATTTTGAACCCATTTTAGTTGGCAGGGCGGGCCGGTCCGCCCCGTTTATGAGGCGGGTTTAGGCGGGGCGGGGCGGGTTGGAGCGGGCCGGCCCGCTTTGCCACCCCTAGTTTAATCCAAGAATGTGCAGAAAAAATTTTGGACTGTTGCCTTATATGTCTTGTCTTTTATCGATACTTGAAAAAATATGTATTTCTTGTTCTTGCTTGAACATAGAAAAAATTCATGCTTTTAATATACTTGCTTTTGGGTTTTTGTCGGATAAATTGGTTCTCTTGTTTGAGGAACTATATAAAAATCAAATTTTGTAAATAATTTTAGTTATTACTCTATCAACGGTTCTTATTACTATATGCCATATGCAAATTCTTTCATTATGTTAGTCATAATCAATACTTGAGTGATGGAAACTGAATTTTATATATATTTATTACTATTATGTCTGTTTTATTTTATCCAATATTTTTTTTATATTCTTAAGATAAGATATTTTGAAAGTCAAAAAAATAAAGAGAATGTATTTTTGGTACAATTTGTATATAAATAAGAAAAAGAATGATAGCGACAAAATAAAAAGGAGTATAAGAGTATATTTTATGTCGTAGAATCATTAAATAGGGATTATAGGAATATCTTTCATTGAATATTTATAATTTCATCAAATTTTCAATTAGGTCTCTATATTTTTTTCTTTTCAATTAGGTCTCTAAAAATATACAAGTAATTTCACAATTCACTAACATTTTTTTTTACGTTTAACGTTAACAAGGACTAAATTGAAAAAAAAATAATGTATAGGGACCCAATTGAAAAGAAAGAAAGTATATGGATCTAATTGAAAATTTGGTGAAACTATAGGAACCTGCAGAGTAATTAAACCAAAAGTAAATTAATAATCAACCGGTGGAAAATCAAAATTCTATAAGTATTAAGTAGTATAAATTTAGCTCTAATTTAGAAAAATAGCTTAATTAAGCTATTTTTTAAAAAATAATTTAAACAATAAATGACTATATTAAAAATAGTTTATAAATAAGTTATTTTGTGTTTGAATTTTTAGTTTTAAAAGTGCTTATTTTATAAAAATATGATAAAAAGTAGTAGTATTATGAAAAAGTAATTTTTTTAACTTCTCTATAAGCTCTTAAATAGCTTTTTAAAAAGTTGCAATTTGATTTTGAAAATTGCACCGGACATTAATACTACTAATTTTCATAAATCAAAAACTTAAAAAAAATTACTTTTAAAACTTTCCAAACATCTTATTATATTATACTAATATCTTAATCTTTACCACTAAAAAAAATTATCTTGTAATTACAATATTGATTTTCAAATTTCAAATACTATTATATTTTTATTTACGTAAAATATATTCGTATAAAAATAATAACTAAAATATTAATTTATATCACAATTTAATTTTTGTTTAAGTGTATTGAAAATTTTCTTTAAAATTTATGATTTTTATTGTGATTGTTCCTCATTTCACTATTCAAACTAGAGCTACGGATAACGTTGTTTTCTACTCTGTTCTCTTCTCTTCCCTCCAATCACATGGCTTCTCCCCTTCTTCACCAGCCAACGCAGTTCTTTTTCTCCAACACCCAGGTTCTTTTCTTTCTCTTTTTGTGACTCTGTATGTTGTGTTCTCCTTTCTGAACTTGGTTTTTCCATGCTTAACAGTTAAAAGGACCTAGCCATGGATTCTTGTGGCGACCCCCTTGTTCTTCATTTGGCGCCTCTCATTCTGAAAACAAAGCTCAGCCCATTAGAGCTTCGGTTGATGCACCCACATTTCCATTGTTTCAGACTCCAAAACAGCATGACTCAGCCTCTGAGGTATTTCATTTTACTTGGATAATCCTTAGGATTTGATAGCTTTAACATCCTTAATTGCTTAGTGTGGTAAGTGATTGATCCAACTGTTAGAAGCACAATCTGGGTCTATGATGTGCTGATTATTGCAATCCTTTACTTGGTCCAAGTTTTGATTATAACAAAAAAGGAGGATTGTGTTAGGTAGTTGGTAGCTCACTTTTGGCACGGTCCAATATGATTGGTTCCTTTTAGTGGAACGATGCTTGATGTTCGTTGTTAAGCTAGCAGCATGCTAAGGCTTGGTTTGGTAAAGCCTCTTGAAGAGGAGTTTGTACTTTTGAAAACTACAAGCACCTTATTTTTTGTCTTATAAATAAAAAAGATTATGTACTTCTGCCTGCAGCCGTTAAAAGTTAGGAGTGCTTTTGAAAGTATTTAAGGAGTAGTTTGGTAAAGTTGGCTTATCAAAATTAAAAAGCCTAATATACTCTCATATATTAATAACTATCTAAATTTACTTTAATATTTATGTCTATTGTGTTCTTTTTAAATTTTAAAAGTTATTTTATCAAATACAATTGTTACTACTTATTGAAAGCCATTTTTAGTTTGATTTACTAAACACAAATGCTACAACTTTTAGAAAGCCATCTTTCAAATGCTAGATTTGATAAAGTACTTTCAAAAGATAAAAACTTTGCCAAACCAAGCCTAAATTAGCTTATAAATGTGAGACTTCGAATGGAGGGTTTACAGTTTCCATGCTTTGATCTGCTTTGATATTCATAGAAGTATAACAAATAGTGTAGATATTTTATGATTTTAAACAGCAAACAAATAGAGTAGACCTTGGTTTTGATTTTGAGAACCTTCTTTATTGAAGAATTTGCCTTTGGATGAATTCTTAAAAGGGTCTTCAGGTTTGATGGGATATTCTGTTGTAAGTTAATTAATTAATGTATTGGTTTGTTCTTGTAGTTGGAGCCTGCAGATCCTGATTTCTACAAGATCGGTTATGTCCGAAGCATGAGAGCTTACGGAGTTGAGTTTAAGGAAGGGCCGGATGGATTTGGTGTGTATGCTTCCAAAGATGTGGAACCTCTCCGGCGAGCAAGGGTTATAATGGAAATTCCTCTTGAATTGATGTTAACCATAAGCAAGAAACTCCCATGGATGTTTTTCCCAGATATAATTCCTATAGGTCATCCAATATTTGATATTATCAACTCTACAGATCCAGAGGTAATTATTTTCTCTAAATTCATTATTTCATAATAAGTTATAAGTTGTATATATTTTACAAATTTGTCACCCGTTGTTGTTACAACATTTATGCCACCTTAGAAACTTAAAAGGAATTGTTTTCTGGTTATCATGCTTATTGTAATTGCATAAAATCTTTGTGGCAGACAGATTGGGACTTAAGGTTAGCTTGCCTCCTCCTATATGCATTTGATTGCGAAGACAACTTTTGGCAGTTGTATGGTGACTTCTTACCAAGTGCAGATGAGTGTACCAGCTTACTTCTAGCTTCAGAGGTGTGTAAAGTGTAAACAAAACAGATTTTGAATCACTAAACTTGTATGAGATGGTTGAGGCTATGACATGCTGAGTTATAGACTCTTGACCTCAAATCGATATCATTGATGTAATAGATATTCCAATTTTCCCTTGTTGGGGTGTTTCATTTTTTCTCTTTTAACAATATCTTAACTTGCATTTTCTTCCCTTAAGATCTTTATTTGGCCCATACAAAAATTTGGTTGTCCCTCAGGGATGACTTGTTTAATTTTTGGTTGAGCCACAAAATACATATAAGCTCTAATGAATTGGTCATTGTTTTAAGAATTTTCTGTATAATAAACTACTATAACCTTGTGTATGATCACTAATAGCTATGCCTAAAACTTACCATAGTTTTTTACAAACAACTTTACTTCTCTCCCACAGGATGAACTTTCAGAGCTTCAAGATCCTGATCTTGCTTCTACTATGAGAAACCAGCAATATCGAGCCCAAGAATTCTGGGAAATGAACTGGGTAAATATCAAGTTGTGTTTCTTGATTTTGTTAGTTTTCCATTACACATGAAAGTTGTTACTGTGTTCTGAACATATTTGGTGTCAACATTGTTCAGCACAATTCTGCACCCCTTAAAATAAAGCGTCTTGCTCGTGATCCTCGAAGGTTCTTGTGGGCAGTGGGTATTGCACAGTCACGATGTATTAACATGCAGACGAGAATTGGTGCATTAACTCAAGATGCAAATATGCTTATTCCTTATGCTGGTATGAGCATATCTCTTTAGTTAGTCTGAGTAAATATGTTGCCTATTTTGCACTCTTAATATAATCAAGCAAATCTTCCATGTTTTCATAATTTTTTCAGAAATCTATTTTCCAAGTTAATATTTAAACCTATTGAACAATTTTTAAAACCTGATTATGCATGCAATGTATATTTTCTGCACTGCAGGAAGAAGCGCCAAACTCTGAACATAAATGGTAAAGTTTGAGTTGGAGTGGGGGAATATAGCGGGAAAACAACAGCACCGAGCTTGTTTTTTAAACTTTAGGTGTATAGATTTTCTAACTTTTAAATCTTTGTCTTTTCAGATATGCTGAACCATTCCTTTGAGCCGAATTGCTTTCTGCATTGGCGTTTTAAGGACAGGATGCTTGAAGTTCTTATAAATGCTGGCGAGCAAATTAAAAGGGGAGATGAGGTAAACTATGTGACACTTCTATAAACTGTGCTTTTATTGACTCCTTGCTTATTATATTGAACATATCATAGTGCTGATTTTTTAATCGTGGCCTTGCTTTTGCAAGATAGCAAAAGGGTAAAACGTGTGCATAAGTCTTGGAGAAATATAGCTTGATAGATTGCATGCATGCCAAATGAATCTATACTCCTTTTTCTGTGAAGTATATAAAAGCATAGACAAGAGTGATATGTGTTGCACTCTTCCAATTTTATGGTCTAAGCGCAATTAGATTGCTCGAGCTGGAGTCTTATTGTTCATATGTTTGCACTATTTGGTTAATTTTTTTTTTTATTAGATTGGTTTACATGCTTGAAAGTTGGGAATCTGAAAGTTTCCTTGCCTTCCTATTTTATTGTTTGTCTTATTTCATCTTTACATTGGAGATCCTGATTGTGGCGTTGAAACCAAAAAAATTTATTACAGATGACAATTAATTACATGAGCGGACAGAAGAATGAGATCCTAATGCAAAGATATGGATTTTCATCACCGGTGGTAATTTTTTTCCTTGAAATATTTGACCAAATTAATGTTCTACATTTGTTAGTAAAAATTCCATGTAATAAAAAGGGTGAAAAATTACACACAGAAGGCCTATATTGCATCCCTAATGGTATTAACTAACTGAAGTAAAAATCTGTGATCTGAAAACTTGTAAGAAAAATTCTTATAAACTTAAAACTTGTGTTTGGCATTTAGATCCATTGAATTGTGCAAGTGTAGTCCTTATAGTAACTTACATTTGCAGAATCCTTGGGATGTGATCAAATTCTCAGGCAATGCAAAGATTCATCTGGATTCCTTTTTGTCCGTCTTCAATATATCTGGTCTTCCCGAAGAATATTACCATAACAGTATGAGCAATATGAATTTCCTTTCTATATTGTGCTTTTTTTTAGCTTTCCTCTAGTCACACTGGTGCTAATGAAGACGCCACTTGAAATTAATAGCAGAATGTCTAGCAATCGATGGCGATACTTTTGTTGATGGAGCTGTTGTAGCTGCAGCACGAACATTGCCAACTTGGTCGGACAAGGATGTGCCTTCAATCCCTAGTGCAGAAAGAATGGCAGTAAAGGAGTTGCAACAAGAATGTCGACAGATGCTTGCTCAATACGCTACAACCTCTAAGCAAGACGAGAAATTGCTTGGTAAGTTAGATGTTCATATCCTGACATTAGAAACAAAAATAATTTACCACTAGGTGGAGTCGGCTACATAATAGTTTACAATTATGTTGGCTTGAAAATATTTTTTTGGGACATTCTGGTTGACCAAAAAGAAATAATAGATAGCTAGATCAGTTGGTCTTCTATACGCTACCAGCAAGATTCAAGTTACTTCCGCAGCATTTTAGCCCCTAATTGTAAAAAAAAAAATGACAAATCGACCCCTTTAACTTTTGTAAACCTGCATTTTGGCCAAAAATAAGTGTGTTTATACCCTCTTTAACTTTGTTCTCCTGAACTTTTCCAGATATACAACTTTGATACTCTAAAATTTTGTTATTTTTGTTGATAATTGATGGAAAAATTACCAATTAGGTCAATATACATTTTTGGGAAAGCTCTAGGAGCCAATTTGCACATGGTGCAAAAGGTCTAGGATAATATTTTGGTCCTATCATCTAGGATGGACTCAACCTTTTGAAATTGTGGTCTAACTTGAACAATGTTTGTCTTTCATTGGAATTTGCTTTGATTATAAAAGCTAATGCTTCACTTTCCTGTGATCACCACAGATTCCTTGCCGAACGCTCCGAGGACGCTCGAAGCTGCAATTAAGTATGCCTAATTTCCATGAGCTAGCAGTTTCATAAGCTTTTTAAATTTTATTTTGGAAAATCTTAAACCATTAAGCTTCTATTAATAGTTCATTGCGAATCCTACGCATGCAGGTATAGATTGCACCGGAAATTGTTCATTGAGAAGGTTATCCAAGCATTGGAGATCTATCAAGATAAGATACTTTTCTGATCCCAATATACTAACTGTATACTAGCACTAGCCATAAAAATTTTGTAGCAGAGTTGTGTAAGCCTGCATCATCATAAAATGTTGTTGTTACCCTTGATTGCAGGGTCAGTTCAGTTGTATCTATTCTAGATTTCTAGTCATTTGCGCCCCGACACAAAAACCATTTTCTGTTTCTTGATCAAGCTTTAAGGACATCAGAAAAGAAGATTAAGAAATTGTTTCTTGTATAATTTTTAGATTTAATTTTATACTATTTATAATTTGTTTGGGCCTGTAATTGTAAACAGTTTTGCATTATGTAAGAGACCAGAGAGAAATATAGGAAGAAAAGTGTGTATTATTGTCTCAACTACAAGGGAAGGAAACCCAGATAATAAGACAACAAATTCTAAAAGGGAAGGAACATAGAGCACTATAGCAGCTCTGCTCTGCCAAAATCAATCATATATTCTTAAAAGCACAGAGAAATTTATTTAAGTAAATTAAAAGTCGAAAAATGTTAATCAAACACCATTTATATATTCAAGAGTATCGTTAATTCCCAATCTTTCTACCTTCTCTTCAAGATATATAACAAGATATGCATGAGAAAAATATATATGCATAGAAAAATATGTTCTTATATGATTAAAATAAACCTTCCGCCAACTACAAGTCTAGCATGAATGTGTATGAAGAATGAAGGGCACTTTTTCTTACCGTCATCACTAAGATCCATTTTTTAAGAATTCATCTTAAAGACCTATTTTTATTTCTCAGTCTTTCTGTCTGAGTATGGGGGAGATATTTGACTTGTGTAGTACTTTGAAATATTATTTTAAAAAATATTTAGTTTTTCGTCACAAAATTTAAAAATATTAATCTTTACTCCTTAATTTTTCATGTACTCATTCTTATAACAAAAGTGTAATTGAGGAGTAATGCATAAAAATGTAACTCATTTTACAATTATTTAAAATGGAAATAGAGTTTTTTTTTATTTAAATTATAGATGCTTTTTTTCTCCTTTTTTCTATCTTTATGAGTATGAATATGAATGACACAATGAGATATTAAATTTGTGTATTTTTATATAGAAATGTACTTGAAATATTATATTAAAAAATAAATAAGTTTTTTCAAACAAAATCTGAAAGTATTAATCTTTAATCGTAGTACTCATATTTATAGACAAAAGTTTGTCTCTATTAATCTACTATTATGCAAATATTCTTCTTCAATTTTGCTGTGGCTATGAAATTGAGGTAAGAAAAATTTTTAATTTTACTGAGTTCAAAATTGATTTTTTCTTAATTTTGTTGGTATATCATGTTAAATTGAAGAATAATGTACAGAAACATAATTCTTTTTATAATTATTTAAAATTAGAAAATAGAATATTTTTTATTTAAATAAATTTTTTTTCTTTTTTTTATCTTTGAGTGTGAGTGAGATGTCAGATATATATTTTTATATAATAGATCATTTGAAATATTATATTAAAAAATAACTAACTTTTTCTCACAAAATCTTTACTTGTTAATTTTTTATGTACTCATCTTTTTAGACAAAAATTTATTTTTATTAAGCTACAATTATACAAATTTCTTTCTCAATTTTGTTGTGGTTGTGAGATTGAGGTAAGAAAAGATGTTTCTAATCTTGTAACTAGTGATTGCAAAATTAAATTTTTTGGTGATTTAAATTTGAAAAATAGAATATTTTTATTTAAACAAATTTTTTTTAAATATTTCTGTATGAGTGTGTGTGAGATATCAGATTTGTTATTTTTATACAATAGAACACTTAGAATATTATATTAAAAATAACTAGCCTTTTTACACAAAATTTATTACACTTAAATAATTTTCTCATGTTCTTATTTTCATAGACAATTTATTTCTATTAAGTTACTATCATGCAAACAATCGGATTTAGATTATTTTTGGTTGAACCTCAAAATCTCGCTAAAATTATTTTTTATATGGAAAAAATAATAGTATTGCACAACAGGTAAGGAGCAGAGATTCCTAGCAGGTTTGAACATGTGTGGCGTCACCAGAGCAACATGCAGGAGAGTTGCTCTCTCAGAAATTTTTAGCAGCTTTAAACATGTGTAGCGTCACCAGAACAACACGCGCCCCTGATATTGTACATTTTTAGAAATTCTTGACAGCTTTGGCCACATGACACACCGAGAGCAATACGTGTTGATTGCTTTTTCAGCCTACTTACATGCAGGAGACAAGTATAACCCAAAAACAGGAGATGGATGAATACCTGACCCCTTTAAATTTGGCTTAACGAAGTTGCTTTCCTTCCATACATTTACCAAAATTCTCAAGGAAAAAAATAAGGGAGAGAACGAAAGAAAGAAAAAATAGGGAGAGAGGCAGAAATATTGTAAAAATTAGTTTATAGTGATTTCTTTCAATTCCATAGTAATTTTGTGGATGATTTATCTTTGCTTAAGTGTCACCATCACGGTCATTGATTAAGTAAAGTTTTCTAAACTTCATTAATCGCTTCATTAAATGTTTTCACATTGCATTATATTCTATGTTATTTACATTATACCACATAACATATATGTATTCCAAGTGCAATATACAAATAGTTAAATTTTGCCAAATATTTCAAAATTAAGAAGTTTTATTCCTAATTCTTCTACTCCATGTGTCTGTATGTTTTGGTGACTCACCGACAGGGTTAAGCTGATCCGAAACCGAAAACGCTGCCTACTACTTCTTCTTTTAGCGGTGATCTACTGTAAAACTCTCTCGAAACACCCTTGTAAGGCCCACTGCTTCTTCTTCTATATAATGCATTTTTTATTTTTTGGTGACTCACCGGCAGGGATAAGTTCATCCGAAAAACCTCGAATATCCTACCCACTAGTTCTTCTTGTAGCTCATGCGTTGCTTTTTTTTGTGACTCACTGGCAGGGTTAAGTTTTTTTGAATCCCTCGAAGACCGTAACTTGTCCATTCTCCGGCCAGGAACCGGCGACCGGAATCTGAAACCCTATCCAAAAAATCCTTGTAAGGCCTACTGCTTCTTCTTCTAGCTCAGGCGTTTGTATTTTTTCAAATTTCACTAACAATCTTACGTTATTTGTTCTGTTACTCACTTTCTGTAATTACTGTTCATGGAAGAAGATTGTTTCAATTTCGAATGCAGTAGTTGATCATAGTTGTTCATGGTGGTGTTAAATGTTAATTAGATTGATGGCCAGTGATGCATGCTCCTCAAACACGAGACGAAGTAGAGGTGGAGACGACGGACAACAGGAACTCAAAGCTAGATATGCAACCTCATGTTCGCTGCAACCTGGGGATGTAAAAGATGGTGTGGCCCCAAAATGCTTCTGTGGAAAATATGCCATCTGTTACATGTCGAAAACAAACATCCACTCGAATAGGCTATTTTTTGGATGCCCATTGTTAAAGGTAAGCATGCAATTCTTCATGTATGCGTACTAATTTTATGCTAAAATTGGGTCAAATTTTGAATTTTTGAAATGGAGGTTTAGACTCTAGATTTTGGTGATTTTTCTGGCTCAAGTTGTCGTGGATGTGATTTTGAATTATTAGGAATGGCATGACAATTGGATATGAAAATGATTTGATTTCATAAGCGGTTTGCTGTTGAATTGGGTTGATTTTGTATATGATTTGATATTGGAGCTGGTTAATTTTGAAGAATGATTGAGAATTGAAAAAAAAAATTTGATTTATTAGAAATAGATCTACCTAAATTAATAAATTGATTTTGACATGGAACTTGAACTGATATAAAAAATGTTTTAAAAATTAGAAAGGATTTTCTAGATTTTGAGTTTAGGGATTAATTACAGTGATATATGTGGAGTAAATTGAATTGGAGTGTTTTGTACCACCATACATTCATTGTGTTCTATTCGATTTAGGTGACACAACTACATTGCAAATTCTTTGTCTGGGTTGATGACCACATTGTAAGGGTCAGAGCAGTGGAGCCAATAAAGGGATTGGGTGACGGCAAGCCGAATGATGTTGAAGAGCATTCGGGACTGGATAACTTGATTGCTCATGTAGAGGAAAGAATAGTAAACCTAGAGAAGTTGCTGAACAAGAAGACTAGAGAAGCAGAGTTGAAGAAGAAGAAGAATAGAAAAGCAACTGCAAGAGAGAATGAGGCTTCATCAATAAAATCTAATGATTAGATCAAAACCAGAACCACAAGCACCTCTAATAGGTTTAGAAACTTAAGAATAATTTTCTTCTTTGTTCTGTTTGTCAAAGACAATAGCATGACATCGTTATTAAATTACTGCAGGGCTACAAAAGATCAATGATGATTGTTTGTTTGGAGATAATTCTAGGTAATTACGTTATCTATGATAGTTTGTGAATTTTTCTTTTAGAATGTAAACACAAAATTGATTGAAAATTTTAAAAGAAAAATTGGTGATGCCGTTTCGTGACATAAACTTTCTTTGATATGGGTAAGATGGTTGGAATTTGATTATGTATGTAGTGACGTGTTCTTGTTTTACCTATAGATACATATATGTCTTATGGTATATATTTTTGTGAGTTGTGAATTAGTTATCCAAGTTCCTTAGTAATTTCAATAGCATATAAAGGCTAATATGTTGTAGTAACTCGTCCAAAAACTAGAAAATAACAACATTTTATTTTTATTGACATGAATGCTTAACATTGCAATCATGTAATAATCAATGTTTGGCAATTCTGTAAGAGTAGCAAGGAGAAAGGAATGACAAAATAGACAGATTATTTGGTGACTCCCATGACAAATCATCCAGCCACCATAATAGATAATTGACACCCGAATGGGGTCTTCATTACTCTAGTATATCACCAAACATGTCAGCGATTTGTTTTTCTTCTTATATAGTAACTTCAATGAGTATATGGCTTATTGCAGGTCTTACCATGTAAGGGTTAGGTTGGGTCATCGTCCAACACAGTAGTGGTATCTACAATTGTTGTCATGACACCTGTGGCCATCATGTAAATTTGTCTTCTAACTTATTTCAAGTAGTTTCTTAAATGCCCGTTTATATGTCGTCATTTTTGGTGGAATCGTGTTACATAGTAAGTTATAAGTCGAATTTTGTATGCATATTAAGATAAATTATGTCGACCGTATCGATTCATCATGATCCCCATTGAGTTCTTGTTAGGAATTAAGGTGTAAGATAGTAGAGGAGTTGGTATTCGATATTTTTTTTCCCAGTGTAAGTTATTTTATTTAAGGGAATATTTAGTCTTTCTGACATGCTTAGGATTAAGCTCGGTCAACTAACCTGGAAAAACATTTAATTTTTGGTAGTTCAAGTCTCTCTAAAAGTAAATGGGCTAGCAAGCAAATTGGGCCAGCTACAAAAAAAATTAATGTACATGAGTAGAAAATTCAGCAAGTGGCTTAATGTAGCAAGTGGTTTGAAACCGGTTAAGCCCAACTTTTTCTGGAATTTTAATATGCATATCTTTCATATACCTCCAACAAGGTACTCATCATTGGCTTAAAGCACTGAGACTTAAAGTCAGCTATTAATTCATTGTGTCTATACTTTTTTAAGGCCCTATCCAGGTTATGCATGAAGTCAATGAGGGTATTCTTGCGATTAACATAAAATCTTATGAGAGAGTTTATACCTTCACACTGTGATGTCGTTCTTAAGTACCTGAAAAAACTTATTCAGTAGGAAACAATGGGACCATATCGCACGAGTTTCGTACGTCTTTTCTATCCAGGTACTCCCAACAAGGTTGTGCTTATCCAAATGGCTGCCCATTTCCGATCAAAATCTCTGCGGTCGTTGTTGTCGTATATAAGACCCTTAAAATCCCGTAGGAAATTAAGATTCTTTATATTTTCACATGCATTTCTCTGAAGATGCCATCCGCATAACCGATGGGTCGCATCAGGAAGAACATTCTTGATTGCATCTCGCATGGCAAAGTCTCTATCAGTTATTACTGCTTTAGGACTTTTTTCACCCGTCGATTCAACAAATGTTTTCAACAACCACTTATACGTGTCTGTGGTTTCGTCGGATAGTAGGCCGGAGCCAAAGATAATAGTCTGCCCATGATGATTGCATCCAGAGAAAATGACCAAAGGTTTGTTGTATTTATTCTTCTTGTACATTGAATCAAAGGCAACAATATCTCCAAAGCAGTGATAGTCGACAATTGATTGCCCATCTGCCCAAAAAATATGCTCGAGCCCTTTGTCACTAGTGAAAGTATACTTTCCAAAGAACAGTGGATCGTTGTTTAACTTGCCAATCAAATAATTTATTGCCGCATTGGCATTCCCATTTTTTACTTTTGATCTACGATAACGATCAATGTGGTTGTACAAATCTTTGTGTGTGAAGTCAGCATGACGATATCCACCCTTTTGGAACGCAATATATCCCATAATATAGCACGTCTTGACACCAAAATTATGAAGATTTTTCACTTGGACTTCATCAGTAACAGTGAGACGACAATTAGCCGGAATGAGATACACAAATTGAGGGCGGGGGAAGGGGGGAGGTGGTCAGATCGTGGTTGTGAGATTCCACAAAACATGATACCTTTCATCTTCCACAGTCGTAGTCATGCTTTACCCTAAGCCGAGCTGGACACTTGGTTCGCGTGAGTGACCTTGCCTCCCTTGATCTATCATCCAGATCAAGATACCTCATATTCCTCCAGCCCTCCTTATTGCAAATAAGTTGCCTGTAAATGATTCTACCTTCGTTATCCCTAATGATGTCGTCCTTCCTCATTACAAATCCATGCCAACAAGCATAAGCGTTATAAAATTAGAAAGTCTCATCCTCTGTTCTAAACTCCAGGTTCCAAATATCCTCCACCATTAAATCTGCTATTCTTTTTATACCACAATCTTATTCACTCTTGTTAGTAGAATCCAGCGAATCCACATTGTCATCTTCAGCATCATCTTCTGCATTCGATTGATAATCGAAATCACCACCCAAATCATTATCAGAATCATTCTTAACATCATCCTCGTTTGTAGACATAATTTTACCCCTGCCAAAATCCAAGTTGGTGACAAAAAATGTGAATAAATAGAACCAATGGCAGCAACTACAGGAAGCTAACCTAAGTTGCATGTAAAATTACCGGAACCAAACCCATTTAAACTAACCCAATTGTTTACGACTCTAGCATAAGGTTTTAATTTTAATGCCCCAAACCTAGCCACAACATAGAACTGGATAATGTGACTTAATTTTCAAATTTCAGAATAGCAACCCAACACCCTAAATAGAGAACTGTTGAAAAGGCATATACTATCATCAAAATTAAACTAATCTAGATTAACAAAAAAATTTAATCGGACATAACTTGATGACAATCAAAGGTTGAGCTTGAACGAGTAAAAATAAACTACTGGAGGGGGTGATCTTACCTAATCCGCTGCACCTAATTTGAAGGCAGCTGAAAAATGGGGATGGTAAACCAGCTTCTACCAGTCACAATTTCGTTAACAGTAGAAGTTCAACTACAAATTTCTCTGCTGAAGTCACATCAGGTTAGCATTCGGCCTCTCCTCAGTTAACGGTGATGCCTAGCCGACAGAACCAGAATATCAGTTCTGGCTCCAGTAACTCAAAACATATATAATTCTTGCTAAATGGACATTGGATTGATTAATGTATGGTATAACGTACAACGAAGGGCCGAAGGCCACAAAAACAAAATAGGGTTAGGTACTATGAATGCTTGTTGTCATTTGAGTGTGTCGAATGGCACCCTGCGAACTGATTAATGCGCTAGTTTGGATATGCACAACCCGCCCCTGATCCTGCAAAAGTCATTAGAGTGGATGACCATTGCATCACTCTTCGTGGAGTGCAAATCCATGATTGAAGCGGGTTACATGCGGGATGGATAGAAGTTTGGCACAATCGCCGCAATAGTCGGTGCGAGAACAGCATCCCCTTTCAGTTGCCGACTTTAGACCATCTGCTGATTACTGGACTTGGTACTTGGATGCCTTCGGGATATGGCTGAGATTGTCGGAGGGAGTTCTTCAACACCTACTTCCGCAATAACCACAACACCCACCTCAGCAACAATTACAGCTTTATCCAGTCTTTCAACTGTTTTCTTATTACCAGCATTATCCACCCTACCAACAACAACAACAACTAGAACCATCATAATATTATGTAGTGTTTCAGCTATTTTTTTTATTATCAACCAGAACCATCACAACAACCAGAACCATCATAGCACAGCCACCACGAGCCACAACATGAATTGTTTCAACCACATCGGACATTAGTTGATAGTACCTCTCATCAAAGGCATACTACTTTTGACCACACCTTAGATCATATGTCCATTTATTTTCGAAGGGGTGGTAGCATCCCTTCACACTTCTTAATCGACAGAGCTCGTGTCAATGTACTACCAGACAAGCCGAGTGGTCTTGATTTGAACATGGCACAAGAGGAGGATGTTGACGAGTATGACTTTGGTGCGTATGCTTCAGGAGAGACAGGTGGGTCGGGTGCGACAGAGAGAGAGGCAGGTGTTGGTAAGTCTACTCCATTAAAATTTAGTAAGTTGATGAATGAGAAGATGAAATGAATGACCAAAAAAAGTAAGAAGGTGTTGAATAATTTTTGTATAAATTTATTATATCGAATTCTTGTATTAATAATAAAAGTACTTTTTATTAAAAATTTGTGTTTAGTCATATTTAATTATAAACTTAACGAAAATTTTCAATTACATTAATTCATGAAGTTATAAAATAAGTTCAAATACATTAATTCATAACATTAACATGAAAATTCAAATACATTAATTCATAATATTAACTAAAAAATGTAAATACATTAATTTTAATACAGTGAACAATAAATACTTATGAATCACCACTGTTGTCATCAATCCTATTCGGTTCAATACACTAAGGATATCTATTCTATATATGACTGTCTTCTGCATAGATGATATATATGAGGATTACGCATTTTTCTATGAGTCTATTTCATTCAAGTAGCGGATTAATTTGGAATGATATTTTGACATTCGCCTCTGATTTATTACTTTTTACAATTTTAAAAAATACTAAAAAAATGTAATATTTGAGTATCTGACTTCTATTAAAAAATGAGATAATACTCAATTTGGTTTTTCAACTTGCACACAAAACTCATTTAGTCCCTGAAATTTTAATTAGCTCTATTTAGTCTCTAAACTTTTTGAATGTGACTCATGTTAGTTCTTGAGATAATTTTTAATACACGAGCGTTAATAGAACACTGATGTAGACGGTCGTATGCCATGTTGGACCTGTAAAACGATGTCGTTTTTATTTTGGCGCTCAAATAGTCTAAAAAATAATATCGTAAGTGATATTTATTAAAATTTTTCCTCCTAAAATAAGTGATCCGACATTATTTTTGGGTTATTTAAGCACAAAAATCAAAATAATATCATTTTATTAAATTCTAGCATGATATTTAGTTATTCATGTCAACTCTTTTTTTATCGACCAAAAAATTAATATAAATCACATTTGTAAAGTTTAAAAACTAAAAAAAAAAATTAAAACTTTAAAAATTAAATTAAGAATCACATTTAAATTCAAGACTTTTAAAATTAGTCCGAGAGAATTCACCATTTTCATATGGAAAAGTATAGGAAACCAAGATAAACCAGCCAACTTTTTAAACAATTTTATTTAATAATTTATTTAAATTTTTTTAAAATTCAAAATTTGAATAATTAAAAGCTAATTAACCTAATCCTAATAAAAAAAAGTGTAAAAACGCTCCCCCCTTCTCTCCCGCTCCTACTCCTGTAGTTACCCACAAAAATCATTCTCCTTCTCCCATTTTCATAGTGACGCTGTCTACACTCCTCTCCAGTTGGTGCAGCCGCCCCGACACTGAACACCGCGCCGTTAGGCGACATCCCACAGCCACTTCTTCACCTCCGCGAAGGAAATCAGAAGAAGTTCTATTGTCCCCTCTCTTTCGATTCATCGTCGCACCGCCGCTTCGTCATCCAGGATCACTGCCCCTCCTCATCACCATTCCCTCTCATCTCGTCGGTTTTCTTTCTTGTCCAAAGTGCCGATTCCTCGCTGCTCCAGTGCGCCACCAGTCTCGCCTCCATGACTACCGCATCGTTGTCTTCTTGGTGCGCCAAATTTCGTGCCGATAGGTAGTTTACTGCAAGAATCATCACCAAATTTTCTTGGTCCACTACAAGAATCATTGCCCCGTTGTTGCTGATTGAAGGTTTCTGTCTAGCTATTTACTGCTACTTCATAATTTTGCAAGTTATTTTTCTTGTCTTCTATAAGCAGGTTTTTTTGATTTCATAACTATTGCTAGTGCTTACTGGTTTCCATATTTTTATTTGTTGAATTTGGTATGAATTATTCCAGAAATTTAAAAAGGAAGACAAGCAACTTTTAGGAAGGAACAGAAGCATATATGCGAAGATCTAATTCTTTGCAAAGAGTAAGTTCATGTTTGGTCACTATAGTCATCAACTCTCATTCTCCCAATATACTTAGATACACTCTTAAATAATGGACCAATCAACTTGCTATGCATAACATATATAGATAATAGGCTTATGTTCATTGTCATGGGTTAGGTGAAAATTGATTAATTGATGGAATATAATTAGACTAGGGTGAAATCTGCCATTGTAAATTAAAGATGAGTGTGAAAAGTTGAATAATTGATATTTATTTATATATTTTTTGGATGTTCTTTTTTAATACATTTTTTATGTTTTTTAGGAATGGCATTATGTGTTTTTATTTTGATTTGGTTGTTCTCTTTGCAGAGTAAATTGAAAAAATAGATTTATAAGAGCAAAGGACAACCCACAATTCATGAGGGATACATATTTTCTATGCTCGTTAGCAAGTAATTTAGATAATTGGCCAGAGATAAACTTCAGAAAAAGAAGATGGATGGCTGTGATAGAAGTAAAAGAAACCTGTCCTTGGATGAAGGAGTCTTTAAATATATTGATTTAAAGACAAATTCAGTTGTAGATTGTAAAAATTGTAAGCATCACTTGCTTTTGGAACCTGCAAAGGTGTGGAAGAGCAAGAAATTAGAAAGGGGATATGAGATTTTTGGAACTGAATGAGTCAAAATTAATTATCAACTTAAAAAATTACAATTAGATGTTTCTTTTGTTAAATAAATAGATGTTTTTTTTTTAATGTTAAGTGAATGATTTTTTTTATTAATTTTGGTCATGTTGAATTCCTGTATTAACAGTATTGCAAATTGTATAGATAAGTTGAATGAATATTATGATTCCTTTCATTATATCTTAGCATGATAATAAATTTATAGTTACTTATATAGGATAATTTTTTTTTATTCACATGACTTTTCTTAAAGTAGCATCTATTTAGTATGAAAAATGAACATCTTTATACTTGATAAAAGTAATATCCACTTATATCTTTGTAAAAATAATTAGGTATCTAACATAAATTATTTTATTGTAGAGATGATTCATTTGATAGTGATTATAAGTATCACAAAAGAAGGAAAAAAATTTGAATTTATCCTGTTGCTTGATTAAAAAAATGTAAGGAAGGAAAAAAAAAAAAGAAAAGGAACAACAATATCTTATTTTCAAACTTAAAGATATATTATACCAAACATTAGTACCTTAAATAGACAGAGTAATTTGCAACCTCCACACAAATAATATTTTAATTTTGCATTTCTTGTTTGAACATCTTAAATTTTTTAGTCGGGTCTAGACAGTCATTCTTTTGAGTTATGAAATTATCATCCAAATCAAAAAAATAAAAGCCAAGAGATTGACTAAAATCATAACAAAAAAAAAAGTGATTTCTTCATGCTATACTAATTGGCTTCTAGTATCTAAATAAAAGGATTTTCTTTATTCTTCATCTTTCCTCTTGAACTCAATGAAAAATGCAATCACTTCCATTGGTTTGGCTTTAAAACTGAAAAGTATGCATCTAATCTACAATTGTTCAAACACATGCACAGAGATACAATAATTAAAACTCAAAGCCAACATGCACAAACTCCAAAAAAAAATCAGAAAAGAGACAGATGAGGAGATTCTTAGAAGTAAAAGGATCAGATTCTTCGGTTTCAACAAGCTTCCATAGTTTTTCTTGAAAATTCCTTACTCTGTCCTTAGTTTTTAGAAGCTTTCTCCATCTATATGCAGTCCATAGACTAATAAAGTCACCATATACAACAATATAGGAAGCCCATACATAAGGGTAGATTTTTGCATGTTCTTTGATTTTGTGATACTATTTCTGCAATGAATATATCAAGTTCACAATAAAAGAGCCACTTGCTACTTGATCATCATTCATCAGTATTCTGGATCGGTGAAGCGAAACTTGTTGCTTGTAGCTGATTTACCATGCTCCCTGCTTGTAATATCCGGTTATGGATAGGATGATAGTTGCATAACCAATGATCCTCTTACAATGGAGTCCTGTAAAATAGCATCAAAACATAAACACACAGCATGCAGAATCAAATAAATTCCATCTATTCACGATAAAATGCAACGTCCAATTTAATTTGAAAAGAACCATCCATCTATTAATTAAAATGAACATCCGTTTTAGTTGATAAGAAACATTTAACAAATTAGGAAAAATTTCACCCTTGCACCATGTTTAAATAACTACACTCAAACCCAACTTCAATTCAAGCAAATTTAAACTAATCTTTTTCCTAACTCCCAAACCACATAAAAAAGAAACCAGGAGAATATGTCAATGTAGAATTCAACAATTCAGGCAGAACCAGTAACATGCAGCAGTCGGTTCAAATCATATAATCAACACAAACTTCTACAACGATTTAAGAGAGACATCCAAAAAAGCAACATCCGTTTACCTTTAAGAACTTGAAAAATTAATTTTGGGAAACATCCATGTACAGGAACAAATAAAGCATCAATCTAAGCTAAAAAGTAACATCCGAGATCATTTGTAGACCATTTCTTCACGATAAAATGATAAAATGCAACATCCAATTTACTGTAAAAAGAACTATCCGCCTATTAATTAAAATGAACATCCTCTTTACATTCAAACCCAATTTCAATTCGAAAAAATTAAACCTACTTATAACTACCCTAACCGTCTACTAACCTGTTGGAGACCAATGTGGTGAATGACGAGCCGCAGCGCACAACGGAAAAGGAAGAGACGTCTCGGTGCGTCATGGAGGCAGTGGCAGACTTAATGCGGCACGGTGGAAGGTTGAGGGTGGCGGCGCGACGACGCGAGTTTGGGAAGGTCACGAGTTCGCGGTAGCTACGTTGACCAGAGTCCGAACCAGTGGAGGAAGCCATGAGACTCGCTGTTGACGACGACAGCGTCCTCGCGTGCAGTGGCGACATCGTCGAGTTGGGAGAGGGAAACGGCGCTGAGCAGTGTTGTTGAAGATGACGGAGTGGCGTGAAAAGGAGGTCAGCAACTCTTCGCCGTTTGAGGGAGGTTTATTGACGGGATAGAGAGGGAAAGGAGATGAACGGTGGTGGTAAAAGAAGGAAAGGTGAAATAGTGAAATGTAATTCTAAATTAGGGTTGGGGTAATGGAGAGATGATTTTTTTTGTTGTAGTGGGCTTTGGATACAGCCCAATAAAAATTGGCAGAAATTGGCTGAATACTTTCTTGGTTTCCTAGCAAAATTCTTTATAAAATGGTTAATGCTATGTATACACTAAAATCAGCCAACGAAATCAGCCACCAGATATTAGTATAAAATACATGTTAGAATATAAATACATATTAAAAATAAATTAAACTACACATATATTTATATACAAATATATTAGTGATTAATTTTAGTATACAAATAACATTTTTGTTATAAAAATAAAGGACTATTTTAATTTAGTTCGAAAATTCAGAGACAATTTTTTAATTAGAAATAACAAAAATATCTGCAAAAGTAATGAAAAATAAGAAATTTTAGAGGCAAATTCAAACAGAACGGGAATTCGCCCCATAAATAAATGAAGACGGAGTAGAGGTATCCGCCCATGGAGACCTGCCCATGAGGACCCACCAAAATTTTGCGCAAAACGAAATTACTAAAATACATTCGCTTATATATAAAAGCTATGTTATATTATTTTATTAGAAACTATTTTTATTTCATGTTATTTTAATATGTATGTTGAAAATTGTATATATACGTGAATTATATTACATTTATGTTTTAATATAATAAATTTGTTTGAATTGTATGAAGTTATATTATGATTGTGTTAATTTTTTTTATTTTTAAAAGTATATCTATAAATAGCTATGAATATTTATTCTTTATGTGAAGAGAATTAAATAGAACATATGATAGAAATAGAACAGAGATGATAACATTTTTTTAAATAGGAATGGAAGATGAAAAAAAAAATACTCGTTCCATGAATATTTATTGTCATTTTAAAAAAATATAGGATAACAAAAAAAGTACAAAAATACAAAATTATATCATATAGATAAAATATAGATATAAATATTATATCTTAAAATATTAAATTGATTTATTTTATATTCTTCTTTGTAAAAATATAAATATACTAATTTTTCTATCTTTGAATATAGATAAACTACTAAAAATGTATCTGAAATAATTTTATCGCTAATAAAAATGTATCCAAATTTTGTTTCTGACAAAAATATTTTTAAATGATTTAAAAAGCAACAAAAATATCAATAAAAAATATTATTTTTTAAGTCACAAACAACTTTTTTATTTGATAAATTCTATGCATTTAATCCAAAATTTTATAAGAATATTTATATAACTATTTAAAAAATATAGAAAAAAAGGGATAAAAATTTTATCTTTATATTTTCATTTTTTAAAAGTATTATTGATTGTTGACAAAAAAATTACAAAAAAATATATACTTAAAGAAAAATTACCAAATTTTGAAGATAAAAATATTTCATTTTTCTAATCATACTTGCAAAAAATTGCATTAAAATTCAATCTTTAAAACATTGTTTAAAAATACATATTTAATGTTGGGTATTTTTATCGCATTTTAAAATTATTCAATGATATTTTTGTCGATAACAAAATTTGAGTATATTTTAATTTGTAATAACTCGAGTATATTTTTTGTGATTTACCTTTTTTTATTTTATTCTAAGTGTCTTAATTATTCTTGATACTAAATGCATCCTAGACGATGTTCTTTTGATCCACATTACCGTGTACTTGCACTAAAACTTACTAGAATTAGAAGGCTAGACTCTAGAAGTCACTTAATTGGGCGTCTTTAGAGCAATTTCAACTGCCAAAATTTTGAGGTCCTTTTACTGTGTTTGTTAGAGAGAAAAGAGAATCATGTATTGGAGTGGAACTCAAAGTGAGGCTCTTCTCATCAGCAACGAGGGAAGATGGTTGTGGTTGAGAAATATTGGAGCGGACAACAAGAGTACTCATCGGCAACATCAGAAAAATGGCATCCAACTATACATGCCAAGTGTAGGAGAAAATGAAGCAAACCCAACAAACCCGATCAGAGAGAAGTCAAGACTTTCTTGTCACGGCCAAAACAGAATCATAGCAAGTGACACTGAAAAAATATGGTGATGATTCCCAACGACGGCCGCAATTCGCATGATGGCAACGCACAGAGTCAGTCGACACAATGATGACGAGGTACAGGAGCTGCGTCTTCTTCGCATGGGAGAAGCGATGTTGCGGTGTCGATTTGTTTGGAAGCTTCAACCATGAAAATGGAGTGAAAATGCAGCCAGCGAATGGAAGGAAGAAGGGATATCAAATTCGAGTCGGGTTAAAGTATGAATTTTTGTGTTCTGGTCTGAGATGTTTTTGACAACAGACACTAACAAAAAAAAATGTAAAGCTCTTCTTTTATTTTGAGAAAGAGAATTCATCTAAAGAAAAAATTTTTACTTTCAATAAAATTTTAAGGGTAAAAAACCATATTAAGCCAAATGAGTCAAAAAATAACGTAAATACGCCAAAGCAAAAATCGTTTCAGCAATAAGCCAGAAGCTATTTTTATATAATTCGAACCAGCTTGGTTCGAACTCCATTTCTACATAATTCGAACCAGCTTGGTTCGAATTATATACAAACACATACACACATAATTCGAACCAGCTTGGTTTGAATTACACACAAACACACGCACACACTAATTCGAACCAGCTTGGTTCGAATTACACACAGTAATTCATGGTATAATTCGAATTATGCTGTTAAAAAATTAATAATTTATTAAAAAAATTTATTAAAAAATTAATAATTAAAAAATTAAAAAATATATATTTTTATTTCATACGTTAAAAAAAAGTTAACAAAATATTTAATTACGAGACTTCTTTAAAATATTAATGAGCTATCAATTTGAATTCCATACAATACTTTTCTGTCCATTTTTAATAGTTCATGAATATTTTTTAATAAATTTTTTTAAATTATACTACAAAAAATATTTTATCCTATGCAAAACAATTTAAAAAAAATGGCTTGAAAATGTTAGGAGTACTATAAAAATTTGTAATGTTATAATAACTTAGGTAAATACATGCATGTACTCAAATTTTAAATAAAATACTCTACATAGTCAATAATAATTTAAAAATGAAAGAAAATATTTTATTCCATACAAAATAATTAAAAAATATATTTTATTCTATACAAAATAATTTTAAAAAATGGCTTAAAAGATGTTATGAGTACTATAAAAGTTTGTAATATTCTAGTGATTTAGGTAAATACATGATAAAAATATTTTTTCTTTAATTTCTAAATTATTAGTGACTATGTGGAGTATTTCTTTAATGTCCTAAGTCATTAGGACATTACAAATTTTTATAGTACTTCTAACAGCTTTTAAGCCATTTTTTAAATTATTTTGCATAAAATAAAATATTTTTTTGTGGTATAATTTAAATAAATTTATTAAAAAATATTTATGAACTATCAAGAATGGGCAGAAGAGTATTGTATAGAATTCGAATTGGTCACCATATAATTTGAATCAGAGTAATTCGAACTTCCCTATGAGTAATTCGAATCATGTAATATCTCACCATATAATTTAAATAATTTTATTAAAAAATTATCATGAATATTTTTTAATAAATTTATTTAAATTATACCACAAAAAAATATTTTATTTTATGCAAAATAATTTAAAAAATGGCTTAAAAGCTGTTAGAAGTACTATAAAAATTTGTAATGTCCTAATGACTTAGGACATTAAAGAAATACTCCACATAGTCACTAATAATTTAGAAATTAAAGAAAAAATATTTTTATCATGTATTTACCTAAATCACTAGAATATTACAAACTTTTATAGTACTCATAACATCTTTTAAGCCATTTTTTAAAATTATTTTGTATAGAATAAAATATATTTTTTAATTATTTTGTATGGAATAAAATATTTTCTTTCATTTTTAAATTATTATTGACTATGTAGAGTATTTTATTTAAAATTTGAGTACATGCATGTATTTACCTAAGTTATTATAACATTACAAATTTTTATAGTACTCCTAACATTTTCAAGCCATTTTTTTTAAATTGTTTTGCATAGGATAAAATATTTTTTGTAGTATAATTTAAAAAAATTTATTAAAAAATATTCATGAACTATTAAAAATGGACAGAAAAGTATTGTATGGAATTCAAATTGATAGCTCATTAATATTTTAAAGAAGTCTCGTAATTAAATATTTTGTTAACTTTTTTTAACGTATGAAATAAAAATATATATTTTTTAATTTTTTAATTATTAATTTTTTAATAAATTTTTTAATAAATTTTTTTAATAAATTATTAATTTTTTAACAGCATAATTCGAATTATACCA
Source organism: Arachis stenosperma (assembly GCF_014773155.1). Taxonomy (NCBI): domain Eukaryota; kingdom Viridiplantae; phylum Streptophyta; class Magnoliopsida; order Fabales; family Fabaceae; genus Arachis; species Arachis stenosperma. The sequence goes on along the minus strand of NC_080380.1, from coordinate 23,341,809 downwards.
TGAATTACTGTGTGTAATTCGAACCAAGCTGGTTCGAATTAGTGTGTGCGTGTGTTTGTGTGTAATTCGAACCAAGCTGGTTCGAATTATGTGTAATTCGAACCAAGCTGGTTCGAATTATGTGTGTGTATGTGTTTGTATATAATTCGAACCAAGCTGGTTCGAATTATGTAGAAATGGAGTTCGAACCAAGCTGGTTCGAATTATATAAAAATAGCTTCTGGCTTATTGCTGAAACGATTTTTGCTTTGGCGTATTTACGTTATTTTTTGACTCATTTGGCTTAATATGGTTTTTTACCCAAATTTTAACATGCAATAATTAATAAGAAATAAAAATATACATTATGTATATATTAAGTAGTGGTTATATATATAATATATATATTAATAAAAATATATGATCGTTATTATACTACTGTTATCATTAATAAATTAATATTTTATTATTTTATATATATTATTCACATACACATTTATTTTCACAAATTTCTTTACTTTTTATTTTTTTTAAATTTACGAAATCAAAATTTTACTGATATTATTTTTTGTTTAAAAAAATAGATCTAAATTAATTCAATTTTTTTTAATTATTTACAAAATTTTTTCTTAAATTACAAATACACAACAATCTCAAATTTCAAACATTTAAATTCCAAATCAAAATTTCACACTATAGTTGATTAGTGTATGATTGAATATTTCAACTGACCCTATATATATTTAATACCAACGAAAAGAGTGAAAAATTTGGGAATCGAATTCACAGCTATTGTGTAAAATTTAGCACTGACTGCTACGATCAAGCTAGTCAGAAAACATAAATAGTGGTTCGAACGCTGATGATATAAAGGAGTTGACCAATAAACTTTATTTCACAAATTATGGTAAAAAATTCACTTTTAAGAGAAATTAAAATATACTTCGTGTAACGACCCAATTTCCAGTATGGCATGCTCATACCGAAACATCGAGTGTTACCAACTTGAAACTACACTCACACTGTTATTACTAATATAAAAGATGAAAAGTTAGCTACTCCCTCACAGTTATGTACATATATACAACTTAAAACATCTCTGGAATTTGACCCATATAGAAAGTCCCTAATCTGATGCTCAGACTAGCCTAGTCTTCTAATAACCTGATCTCTCAAAAAACAAAAGTGAGAGTTTAAGACAAAAAAAACATTAAACTAGAGAGCTGCCAAAAAAAGATGCTGATGTTGCTACCTAATCGTTGTTAGAAGTTAAGTCCACGATATCTAGATCCATCTCAGGATCCTCATCGTCCTCAGAAGTCAGATCCATAATCTCTATCTCCTTGATGTCCTCGTCGTCAGAAATAACGATAACTTCTAATATACTTTGGGGACTACCATCACTGCTGTTTTCTGCAAAAACTGTATCACTAGGAGAAATCTACTCAATTGCTGAGGGCTAACCAGAAGTTGTGGCGGAAGTTCTGATAGGCTCTATGGTAAAAAGGTCAGAGAAGTGAATAGAAAGAGCCTCTATCGACATATCCAAATTTACTGGAGGAGACTCATGGATGTAGTTATCGACGACAGGGCCAGGCTCAAACACTGCCTGACCATCCTGCTGTGCTAGAACAGGACCTCCATGCATGTGATCAAAAGGATGATGAACAAAATTAGGATGTAATCAAGATAGTGAAAAAATATACGGTGCATCAGGATCAAAGAGAGGTAAATTTAAAGAGAGGTGAAAGGGATGATCTCTAACTATGTACTTACGGATAAGGCTGTGAAGGATAGGATCCTCGTACAGATAGGCTGCTCGAGCTCATAGAAAATGATACTCGTCTCTATTTGAAAGGGGTAGGAAGATAGGGGGTAAGAACTGGAAAGATTTTAGTAGGATCAGGGTGAAATAAGTTAATTTACTTTTTTATATAACGGCCATGTGTCCCAAATCAATCAGACCACAACAAAAGAACATAGAGCAAACAACATAATATACAACTACAAGAACCAATTCAACACACACAAGTGATATACACAACTAAGTATGATACATGTTTAGCCCTAGTGCAGATAATGAGCTCATCCGTCGATTTTTGACCCGTGCTCGACATTACATCCTTACGGATGTTGTCTCTCGTTGCCATCGTTTCGGGGTATAGTACTCAGTACACTCTTGGGTTATAGCTCCCGCACGTTCTTGGGCTATAGTGCCCGTACTGCTCTCACGATTAAAGTGACGAGTCACACTCTTGAACTATGGCGCCCGTCCCGCTCTTTGGCAAATCGCTGGATAAATCGATGACAAGAAGAGTCATTGGTGTAGCACTTCTAACCTCAATTATTTCATCACATAATCAAATACCTCTCAAAATATAATAATTCCTTATCCAGAATTCCACAATTTCTCTAAAATAATCAACTAACATAGAGCAGATAATGAGATTTAACTTTAGGATAACTTTTTTGAATATCTCATAGTTATGCTTAAATTCTATAAATACTTTAAAAATGCATAAATATTTTCATTGGACTAAATATACATAAATATGTTTAAACTTTGAAAAATGACATATTCTGCAAGTTACTTTAATTAAATTTACGTACTTTAAAAATTACTCTAAATAACTCTGAACTTCTACAAAATGACCCAGTCTTCACTAATTACTTTATAAATTATTCAAAATATTGTACAATTTGCAAATACTTAAAACTTCATTAAAATAAGTAAATTAGGCATAGTTTTTTCGTTTTCAAAATAGAACATGTTTTATTCAATTAGAGTTATATATTTTTTCCAATGCATCTTCCAGTTTAAACCCTTTTTTTCAAACTAATTATTTTTCTTCAAAAACCAAACTCAATTTAATTTCAATAAAGTTCATATATTTATAACTAAATATTTTTTATTCATTAAATCTTTCTCAAAAGTTAAGTCTCTACTCCTTTTTACTCAAAACTTCCGTTCAAAATATTCGTTTTAGTTATATTTAATCCCAAATTAACATACGAGCGACAAAACTTAGTTACATACTATTATATAACTCAGATTTCAGCCAATGATTCAACAACAACATCTCAGTTCCCAATTTCTCAACATGGCCGAATCACAATAACAATTTCAGCAGCAATTCAGTTAAAATTTCAACAGTCAACAATCACAGATTTGAACAACAAACATCAACAAACAACAATCTAATCATATATATCAACTAATTTATAATTTTAACCGATTAAAGAGTCAAATCCTACCTCTATAAAGCGCAGAATACACACAAGATATCGGAGGAGGTTTCTGATCGGTCAAACAGAACGAAAACGTCGAAAACTTGGTGGTTCTTCCCCTCCCTTGGTTCGGCCGAACTGGTTCCTGGTAGGGACAGCTCCACTTTGTGATTCCACTGAACAAAATGCACGTCACCGGAGGAGGAAGATACGGTTACTTCTATCGGATCAGAATTTTTGTGAAGGTCATGAATCTCAAAAAATCGGGCTTGAAAAGTCAGAAATCAACAAAAATCCTCCCTTTTCTCTCCATGCATGCCTCGGCTGTTCCTTGAGGAAAGAGAGAATTTTATGCTTTTATATAGCTTGATTAGTGACTAAGTGTCACTTAATCAAGGGGAAGGAGGAATGCGTTGCGACACATGGCGCACTGTATGTCACGATTTTAAACCGCTAAGTCAGCGAGGTTAATTTTTAAATATCTTGGAAGGTAATTAAAGTAATTGGACATTGTAAAAACTCAATTAATTATCTCAAGTGATGGTACTTAATTAAAATAAGGATTGGATAAATTACTAATGTAAATGACATTAGTAAAGCTGAGCTTTTACAACCTTTTCGGACCCAATATCAAGACCGTCTTTCATCAAATAAAATTAAATAATAACATAATATTAATATTATATTATTATTTATTTTGTTTAAAGATCGCAGAAAAACTTATCATAGATATTACGCAAACAAAACGTAAAACTCGCATATGTGAATCTATCGGAAAAAAAATTAGGATGTTACACTTCGTTTGGAACAAAAATGGAGAAGTCAACTACCAACACAAATTGGAGGCTTAAAGAGAACTAAGGTCAGTGCAACTGGAGCATATTCATCATCATCAAATCTAAAAACACCGTTAGCTGAGATAATTGATGTGCACTCTTTCGTTCGCCTACAAGAATCAAAGAAGAGCAAGAGAAAGGGAAAGGAAAAAACTTGTCTGAAGATCTTAGTTAAAAGAAATCATCGGTTGTTAAGAAATTATTTTTCATCGAAGATATTAAGAATGTTAGAAAAAATGAACCAATAGATAGAAAAAAGGAAAGAGAAGAGGAGAGGAGAGGAGAGCGAACATAGAGAAAAGATGATGACAATAAAAGAAAGAGTTACAAATTCAAATGATGTATGACGCCGGCAGCAAATGGCGGAGAATCGTGGATTTCTTAGCATGTTGGATAGCATTGATTGCATGCATTGGCAATGAAAAAAATTGTCCAAAGGTGTGGAAATGCATGTATATGAGTGGTTATCATGGGATTGCAACCATAGTACTTGAGGTTGTAGCATCTTTAGACTTTTGGATATGACATGTATTCTTTAGAGTTTCTAGTTCAAATAACGATATCAATGTGTTAGATCGTTCACCAGTGTTCGATGATATTCTAAACGATCGTGAGATAAATTACACTATCAATGGTAATAATTATACTATGAAATACTATTTAGCAGAGGTATTTATCTTAAATGGGTCACATTTGTCAAATTAATATCAAAGGAGAAGAAGATTTTACACCATATCATCAGTTTCTCCAAAAAAATGTTCAACTTCGAAATTGACAGCAGCATCAACAATTGAAAGAGGATTTAGTTAAATATATATAACAATTTCACAATAATTGCCATCAAGTATAGAGTTTAGTTATGTTTTTTTATATTAATTAATTTTATAAATTAGTTTACTCTCAAATTATATATAGTGCATTTTTGTTATTTATGAAGTTATTAATTTTTTAATATTAATATTTTTTAATAGTAAATTATTTTTGGGAAGCAAAAATAATATACATTATTGTTAAAAGATATTTAATCCAAAATAAAAAAATAAAAGTGCACATTAATTATTCAAAAATAAAAAAACAAAAATTACATTAGCCCCTATTTCTCTTCAAATTTTGAAGGTACTTCTCTTCTTATTTTCATATTTTGAAAATGTTGAATAATTGTTTCATTATCAACTTGATTGAATATCTCTCTTTTTATATAGGGGTAAGTATGATTTTGGTCCCTAAAGTTGAGGCTGAAAAATTGAAACCGTCCCTCATCTAATTTTCGATTTATAATCGTCTTTAACGTTTTTTTCGTATATAATCATTCAACCACTCGTCTCACATTTGATTACGAAGTCGATTCTTTATGATATTCATAGCAGAAAATAATCTTTCAACTGAGATAGCAACAAAGACAAAAGACAACATATTTTAAAATACTATATTCTAACCAATTGCCAAATTCATCTAACCAATTAGCATTAAATCTACGTAGAGAAGTCTCAAAATATGATTGTGAAAAATCATGTTCTCTTGATTGACAAGGACCTTTTTTGCAAATAAACTCGTCTACTTTTATCTCTATCATTTGGATTTTAATTTAAAATTTTGGGTCGTTGTCCAAGATTAGCTACTAGACTTTTCACATTGAATTTTAAGAACTTATTTTTATTATAAGAGACTAATGGAGTATTTTCAGATAATAGCAGTATTTTTCTTTTGAAATATTTTTTCATTACTATTTCTAAAAACAAAAAATATATTCTAAATTGGTAAATTGATCCGTTCACTTTAAAAATTTATATGTTATATAGTTACATATAATAGAATAAAACGAAAGATAAAAAATTAATAAAGATCAATAAATTAAGAATAAAATAAAATATATATATATATATATTTATGAAGAGAATAAAAAATTAGATTAATATCTAAATTATAATTGTTTAAATTAAAATTTGTAATTGAAAATATAAAAAAGAGAAATAATGAAATAAAAAGATATAAAATTATAGAGAGTTATATAAAAAAAATAAAGAATTTAAAATTTACTTTTTGATGAAAAAAGATGACCACTAAATTAAAAATAAAAAAAGTTAAAAATATAACACTAAAAAAAAGATTTAAGAGAATAAAAGAATGATGATTAGAATTTTAGAATAAAAAAATTAAATTTAATTAAGTTAATTAATAGTTAAAATAATAGAAAAATAAAAAAATAAGTTTAAAGTTTTGAGCCATTAAACTTAAAATTTATTTGTAGTGTTTTTATTTAAAAAATGAGAGTGGAGAAGTACCTCCATTTTAATATGTAAGTTGATGCCTGATAAAAATTAAACTTAATTCTTTTTAACAAAAAAAAACATTTTAAATTTTAATATATTATTTATAATGTAAAAGTTGATGTAGAATTATTTTTTATAATAAATAGTTAAAAAATAAAAAGTGAGATGAGCTCTCTACTAAAAGTCTGGAGATGATCTTACCAGAAAGCAAATTAAGCGGAAATTAATTAAAAACAAGTGTATTAACCCGTGCCATGCACGCGATAAAATTAAAATTATGATTTTAAATTATTGTGTTAAGATTAATTTAAATTATAATAATTTGATTATTAAAAATATAACATGTTATGTATTATTTGTTTTTTCTTAATCTAGTGTTAAATATATTAACTTTAAAATAGTTATTAATTGGTTTTAGTAATCTACTTTTTTCAATAAATCAAACATATATACTCAATATAACTATACATAACTTAATAATACTTAGACCTACCAACAAATTTTTATATGTTGTTTTACTGTCAAAAAAGAACATATCATAATTAACTCAAAATAAATAATAAATTATTAGAGAATTCTAATGCACAAAATTCTCTAATAAATAATAAATAATTTAAATCTACTAAAAAATAACTCAACATTTTTTTATGTCTGCAAAACATATACCCAAAATAATATTATATCAATGCTAGTATACAGTTTTACAATCATCGACCATATTTACTATACGTGACTCCTTCTTAAAAGTTATTCTACACACTTGTGCAGTTGGAAAATAAATTACTGAGCTTTATTTTATTTTTCTAAATTATTATAATTATGCATTATTCATTAAATGCTAATTGTAATATTGTAATATAATTATCAATAATGATATTTTTCTAAAATAAATTTAGAAGAGATAATAGTACTTTCATTTTGGAGGAAAAATGAATTCATGAGGAATTGACACCTCACTTTTATTAGTTGATAATGTATTAAATATTAATTTTATATAATTATAATAAAATATTTCTCTTAATATAATCATGCATTATTCGTTAAATGTTAATTGTAATATAATCATAATAAATATATTTTTCTAAAATAAATTTAGAAAAAAAATAGTGATTTCATTTTAGAGAAAAAATTCAAAAGGAATTAACACCTCACTTTTATTAGTTGGAGAAAAAATCCGGTTTTAGTATATTTTGTCATTATTATACATTTTTCTCTAATCATATATCCACTGTTTTCTTTTCTTTGTTTCAGCATTTTGAATCTGGGTTTAACTTTTCGTAGTTCTCACTTCTCAATCATTTTATTAGATGTAGTTGATAACTATTGAAATTCTTCGATTAATATAGGAGAAAAATATATTATTATATGATAGAATTAATATGAGTATATTTTATTATTAAATAAACAAAGTTAATATAAAATAAAATTATACATAAAAAAGCAAAGAAAATAAAATTAAAATAGCAAAAGTGATAAAAAATTATTTTTATAATTTTATTTTGTCATTTTTATGTATAGAAGATTAGAAAATAGTAAATTTTTAACTAAATTAATTTATACTTGTTGTATTCAATTTAAATAAGTAATAAATTATCTTATTTTAATTTATTCATTAAATTTATATATCATAAAAATTAAATCAAATAATTACTATACATAATTTTAAATTGTATGATGCTTAAATATCTATTCAAATCAATTAGTTGATATAATTAATTCATCATAATGAATTGTCTTTAATGAGTTAAACAAAATAAAGCAGAAGCATGCTACGTTGATTCTATCATTAAAGGTAAAAATTCGATTTTTATATAATAGAATAGATAATATAATAGATGGCGAAAAAGAGAAAGATAAATATTTTAGATCTTAAGTTGTTTTATTTGGATGTTGCAATGTGGGTATCACATTATTTTACTTATTCTACTTTACGGACCTTTTTGTAACTTTATTTCAGTATCAATGAAATTTCACTACCTTTGAGTACTAAATTAAAATTCAAAATGAAACTGACAAAAAAAGTAAAAAGTATAAAATTATTGATTGAAAAACACTCTAAATAATAAAAAATCAAATTAACTTTAATATTAAATTTATTAATACATTTTAATTTTATATAATAGTTAGATAATAGATTAGTAAAAGTAAAGAGAAGAATGACTTTAATTAATATTTTATAAAATATTCATTTAAAATAATTAAAAAATATACAATTATGATATTATTAAAAATAATACATTTTTATGTTAAAAAATTATATTTAAATAAAATATTTATAAAATATAAAATTTAGAGTAACATAGTTTCATGAACATTAATCATTAATCAATTATGAACTAACATAAAATTATAATATAATTTTTTTATGAAAAAATAATCAATAATTAATATTAATAAATATAAAAATCATCCAAACACTTTGATTAAAAGTATGAGTGGTTAATTATTATTCATTATTAATAATATTTTGTTCATAACAAAAACTAAAAATATAATTATTCATATTTAGATTTTAGAAAAATAAACGTATAAATAACAAATGATTTATTTTATCATGTATATGATAAATTAATGAATTAAACTAACTGATATAATGAATTATAATTAATTAATTGGTATAAATTATAATAAATTATATGATATTTAAGAAGAAAATAAAATGAATAAAAATAAATAGAAGAATAGAAGACTATAATAAAATAAATTGAATGTGAGTTTTTTTTTACAAATTTTATATCACATCCGCTTCAATAATAATAAATAAAAATACATCAACTTAATATCTAAGAGAAAATGATGAGATAAAATCATAACACAATTCTAAAATAAAAGTTTAAATTAAACCATAATATCATTGCACAACACAAATTGAAAGTAATTTCACACTATAATATACCACATAAATATGTAAATGACTTAAGCTTAATTACGAATTTTTTTATTTATGCATACATGATAACACTATAGTCTATAAATATTTAATGGATAATATATCATATATTGCTCTAAATGATGAGCATGAGAGTTGAAGAGTGTGTGCTGATTTGTGTCCATGATAGTTGCTTTCTTGTGACGATGCCTCATAAGAAGAAAAAGAATTGTTGTAAAAGCTACTCAATGAACGAGTAATTGGTAAATTAACGATATTTTCTTCTAGCATATATGATCTTTTATAGTGGTAAAATAAAAATGGAAGGAATAAAATTTTGTATTTTTATATTAGATCTTTTATAGTGGTAAAATAAAAATGGAAGGAATAAAATTTTGTATTTTTATATTAGAATTAAAATTTGATATTTATCCTAATAAAATTAAATAACTAATTAGTTATATTTAAATAAATTAAATAAATTAAATAAAAATATTTTTAAGAATTAATCAAATCAATTAGTCAACACAAATAATTAGTATAATTAATTTTATTTGATTTATTAAATTCAAAAAATAAATTAGAAAATAATTGATTGAATTAATTAGTTGATATAATTAATTTATTATAATTGATTGGATTTAATGAATTAAAAAAATAAATAGAAAAATATAGGAGACAATGATTTTTTAACTAAATTAATATGTATTTATTGTATTTAATCAGTATAAGTAACGAATCATCTATGTTATTATGTACCTTATAAATTAATGAATTAAAATAATTGATATAATAAATTATAATTATTTGATTGATATAAATTATAATAAATTGTGTGATATTTAAATACCTAATCAAATCAATTAGTTGATATAATTAATTTAATTGATATAATTAGTTGATATAGAAGTATACCACACTCATCATGAAGTGCAGAAATTCAATTTTTATATAATAAAAATATATTCTTATATATATTATAGAAATATGATTTGATTCCATTAACTTGCTTATTTTTTTAACTTGCCATCTATATTCAGCATGGAATTTTAATTTTTTAAAAATAAATTTAGAAGAGAGAATAGTACTTTTATTTTAGAGAGAAAATAAATTCATGAAGAATTGAAACCTCCCTTTCATTAGTTGATAATGCATTAAATATTAATTTTATATAATTATAATAAATATATTTTCCTAAATTAGTATAACCATACATTATTCATTAAATGTTAATTGTAATATAAATATAATAAAGATATTTTTGTAAAATAAATTTAGAAAAGAGGAAAGTGCTTTCATTTTTGAAGAAAAATGAATTTATGAAAAATTGACACGTCACTTCAATTAGTTAGGAAAAAATATAATTTTAGTATATTAAATAGAAATATATTATTATTATTATTATTATTATTATTATTATTAAAATAATTAAAAATATTTTTGATTGATAATTAATAAATAGTTTAATAATGTATTAAATATGAATTTTATATAATTATAATAAAAATATTTTTTTAAATTAGTATAATTATGCATTATTCATTAAATGCATTCATTTTGGAGAAAAAATGAATTTATGAGGAATTCATACCTCACTCTCATTAGTTGATAAAAAACTCAATTTTAATATATTAAGTAAATTATATAAATAGAAATACTTGCTAAATATATATAAAAAAGGAGATATATAATTATATATAATATAATTTCTATATATGTAACATATATAAATTGTTATAATTATAGAGACTTATTATAATTATATTAAATTTAATTATGAATGTAAATAAATAAAAGTGATAATAATTAATATTATTTTTTTCTTTTTTATATTTAATATTTACCGTAAATATAAAAAATATTGAGAAAAAAAGTAGATATCGACTTTATTTTATTTTATTTTACGTCATGAAATTTTTTACTAAAATTAATGGAGGAAAAAAATCTTTATGATTATATATCAATCTCAATCACAATAAATAAGATGAATCGATTGAGCAACTAACAAATTTAACGGATAAATGTTATTTTCCATTTATAAAAAAAATGAGGTAACATGCATGCGTATATTAATATAGGAAGAATATATACTCACAGCTTTAAAATCTTCAAAAATATTTGATTGTATTATCCTTCAAATCAAAAAATCCATCCTTTATTTTCATTAAATATTTATATTAATTCAATTAAATGAGTATTTTAATAAAAGAAAAGATTATTATTATTATTATTGAAGAATAACGACAATTATCGTTATTAATATTAAATTAATTATTAATATATATATTGAATTATCATTAATATTAAATTAGTTATTTATATATATATTTAAACTTGATTACTTATATTAAATATATTTAATGATTATTAAAAATTAATCATATAATTATCATTATTAATAACCTATTATTAATAACTAATTTATATTTCTCTAAAATATAATTTTCTATCTTATTATTATTATTATTATTATTATTATTATTATTATTATTATTATTATTATTATTATATAGGTCACTATTAAGATAATAACTTGTCACTAATAAAATTTTAGGATAATGAATAAAAAATATAATTATATCAATATAATTAAAATTAAAATAGTTAAATTAAGTAAATTTGTATAAATTATAATAAATTACACAACATTTAAAAAGAAAATAAAAATGAATAAGAAGAAAATAAAAATAAATAAAATAGATAGAAAACTACAATAAAATAAATTGAATGTGAAAGTTTTTTTTGGTACATTTCATATCACATCCGTTTTTCAGTAATAATAGAAAATAAAAATACGTCAACTTGATATTTAAGAAAAAATGATGAGATAAAATCATAATACAGTTATAAAGTAAAAGCTTAAATTAGAACACAATATCATTACACAACACATATTAAAAGTAATTTCACACTACAATATATACCACAAACAGGTAAATGACTTAAATTTAAATACGAAATATTTTTTATTTATGCATACATGATAACACCATGGTCTATAAATATTTCATAGATAATATATCTTATATAGCTCTGAATGATAAGCACCTAAGTTGGAGAGTGTGGTAGTTTGTGTCCACGATAGTTGCCTTCTTGTAACGACACCTCATAGGAAGAAAAAAATTGTTGTAAAAGCTATCAAATGAAAGAGTAATTGGTAAACGAATGATATTTTCTTCTAGCATACATGATCTTTTATAGTGAAAAAATAAAAATGGAAGGAATTAAATTTTATATTTTTACATTAAGAATAGAATTTGATATTTATCCTAATAAAATTATTATTATTATCAATATAAATGGGTTAATAACTTGCCACTAATAAAATCATTGGATAATGAATAAGAATTAGAAGGATATCAATATAATTAAAATGAATATAATTAAAATGTTTAAAAATATTTTTGATTGATAATTAGTTTAATAATGCATTAAATATTGATTTTATATAATTATAATAAAGATATTTTCCTAAATTAGTATAATTATGTATTATTCATTAAAATAATTAAAAAAATATTTTTGATTAATAATTGATAAATAGTTTAATAATGCATTAAATATTGATTTTATATAATTATAATAAAAATATTTTCCTAAATTAGTATAATCATGCATCATTCATTAAATATATTTATTTTGAAGGGAAAATGGATTCACGAGTAAGTGACACCTCACTTTTATTAATTAGGAAAACTCAATTTTAGTATATTAAGTAGATTTTAAACATATCCCTTTTAAAAAAAAGAAAGAAAAAGAAGGAGTTTAAATGAGAGATTCATTTTAGTTTTAGACTTCGTAGTCACAAGTGAGTAGCCACGGCGAGGAGCAGCAAAATGAGTTTCCTCCAACGCCTTCTTCACAGTCCCTCCAAATCCCCATTTCTCACACCACCATCATCACACTATTCCACCTCTTATTCTTACTGTTCAAAGCAAGAAAGTTCGCATCCCCAAACACGTCCTTATCCTCCTCTAACACAACAACAACTCTCCAACCTCAACCACCTCCTCCCCCGCCTCCTCTCTCAACCGGACCACCTCCCCACCGCCCTCCGCCTCACCTCCGCCGCTCTCCACACCACCACTCCTCTCCACGCTCTCCCTCTCTCTCCACTTATCCACTCCCTCACCTCCCACCCGGACACCTCCCCTACCTTCTCCCTCCTCACGCGCCTTCGCCACGCGCCTCAAATCCACCACCACATTTCCCCAATCGCCCTCATGCTCCTCACTTCCTACTTCAACAACCGCATGTGCAAGCCCGCCCTCGCCGTCTTCCGCTGGCTCCGCCGCCCTGACTCCCCCTCCCCCCCGACCAGGCAGGTCTACGAGGTCGTCATAGAAGGTCTTTGCAGGAACGGATTCATGATCGAGGGTTTATCGGCGGCGAAGGACATGGTGGTGGCTGGCGAGCTGGTGGCTCCTTCTTGTGGCAGCTTGAGGGAGTGGATTTATCGGGGGATGTTGAAGGAGGCGAGGCTGGAGGATGCGGTGGAGTTGAACAATGCAATTTTGGGATTCGAGAAATGCGGCGGCAGTGATGATGAGGAAGAATCTAAGGAGAGGGTTTTGGCGGTGCTGGAACGCGTCATTGCTCGGTGGAATGAGTAGAAACAAGGTAAGGTGTTACTGCTAATTAGATAAGAATGAATGTTTATTGGATGATTAGATTAAAAATGCTTAGCTGAAATTACTTAGTTGTTATTGTTGATTTGTTAGGAATTCTTAATGGCAACTTTTTCAGCCAAGAGCAATGTTTTTAGGGTTTGTACTATAAGATAAAATTGTTGTTTGTACCAAGTGAATGGGTGTTTTTATTTTCAGTTCATTGTTTGAAAAGAAACAAACTAAAGAAGCATCGAAGTGGTAAAGAATGGACTTTGAAATGTGAAGGAAAAACCAATTGGAGATATTGATCCTTCAACTAAGGTATGTCAACTTTACACATGCCAATGCATCGATTATTTTCAGAGAAACGGTATCATTTTATGTTCGAAACAATAACCATAAGTCTATCATAAGATTGTTCTACTTGTGCGTTTGGCAAAGGTCTAATGTTCTAAATCACTGCTGCAAAAACACCAGCAATGCTTTTGAAAAGAATTTCTTCTCCAATTGACTAGGATCTTAAAAGTTGTGATTTTCATACCTGGATTGGTTTCTCTCCCTTTCCTTTCTTGCAGACGTTCCTCAGGATGGCAGTTTCTCGGTATTTTCAGTGAGTGGAAACTGTAAAGACGTCGTGTATAGAGGCAGAGAGAGGACCACCTTTTTTATGTGTTATTATCTTTAAATCTAATGCGTCCATCAAACATTAGAATTAACGGATGAGATTAAATCATTAATAGTTTATAGATAATTACATTTAGGCCACAACAGAAGTTTAAATTACAATAAACTTCCAACATACAAGTGCCCCGTTTCTCATGCCTTCAGTTTCCTCCCTTTGCTACACTTTTCACTGTCACGAATGAAGAGCTGTGAGTAATACTAGATTAATGGTAACAGGGATAGCTATCTGGTCATTACCTCATAAGAGCACACAAGATGTTATACCTTATTACCATCATCTACTGCAAAATGCTGAGTGAAATATTGATTGGTGAACAATAGATGGTTATATTTTAAGACCATGCAAAAGAACCAAAGTCTTTACTTGTATTGGGAAGTATCTATGTTGAATCCTGATACTAAAACAAGTGTGCCATTACATCTCAACAGTTCTATTTACAAAAAACCAAAAACTAGATGGTATTCTAGGAAATATTTATGTATGCACGAAATAGTTTGCATAATCGCCCTACACTAAACTATAAAGTTGTGAACCATTCTTTGCTGTTAAGTCATGAATATCGTCAATTTTGCTCATATACCCCACCTCTCTGATTTGGATTTCACTGTATGTAGCTCAATCATTTTGCCATTATTAGATTATGTCTGCAAAATGCAGATAGTTAAGTAAGAAAATTTTGTTCTCCATGAAAGCAAACCTCAAAGCAAATTAATTGTAAGGCAAAGACAGAGTGAAAACCTTATACAGTGCCTTGTGACCGTAAAGGTTCAGTTTCGGCATGAGCTACATTATTTTGCTGGTCTAGTGGCATGTACTGGGACATGATAGCCATGATTTCCGAGTCCATGTAAGCCTACAAGAAGGTAGAGATAATTAAATGTGGAGCTTAACTTGGATCTCCAATTTAATGAGGATATTTTGTTTGCGCCATCTGTTTTCTGGGAATCAACTTACCCTGAGTCTGTATTTGTAGAATACATAACCGGCTAAACCGGCAGCTGCAACAACTGCTATCACCAAAAATGCGAGGAACCGCCCAAATCTTGATCCACTTCTTTCTGCATTGTTAACAGGCAAGTTTTTTATCATGTAAATTTACTGTCCTAAGGTGTTGAGTAAAATGAATCTGTGTTGAATGATCTGTTTGTAGATTAGCTTAGCACACTATTGTGGTCATAATAACTAATCCACCTTTGAACAAACATATAAGGATCCTACAGTAAGGAAAATCTGGCGCTTTTATTTTGAATGAATACGTAGTGCATTGGAAGCAATTGGTATTAGAGGTTTTAGACTGAATGTTTAATTAAGTACTAACTATTCTGTCACTTAAAAATCCATGTCTATAGTCTGATTCATTTAATCTGAAACTATAATCTTATTCGTGCTGAGCTTAGTATCTTACCAATACAAACATCTTGTTCCCTCATGTAAAGAAGATTTCCTTTGCATTTGCAATCATAGCTACCCCATGTATTCTTGCAGGTGCAGCCATCACACTGACAAGCGCTTCGGTCCTTGCATTCATCAACATCTATCAAACCAAAAGAGAAGTTTAAGAATAGAATTATATTCTTCCAATATTAGTCATTTGAGTTGCACGAGTGGAAACAGATATTACCTTCACATTTGTATCCATCCCCATGGAATCCAACTGGGCAACGACAACCATTTACTATAAATTCCTTTACACATAAACTGAATTCAGTAAGCTTTGAAGCATAACAAGGAAAGTGATTCAATAAATATTGACTATTTTATAACAACAGAAACGTGAATAAGAGTTGGTTAAGCAGTACTAAACTGAGCAAGCTGAGAAAGTCAATTTGTTTTTAGTTTCTGACCAACAACCTCCATTGTTTATTGAACACCTTGCAGGTCCAAAAGCTGTAAAATAAGGTAAGGCAAGTCTCAGCAACACCATGAAGAAACTGGAATATCTCTTTGATTATCACAGATAAAACATGTAAGAAAACAAGTTTCCTCTTAAATGGGGAATGGAGATCATGTAATGAGTTTCTTCTTTTCTTCTTCTTCAGTAGTATGTTCACTCTATTATGTATTAACCGTGGACCCCCTGGATTAGATGTTTGAGCTTTGAATATTTTACTAATATTGACATACAAATGTTTTGTATTATTATAGAGCAAAACAGGACACCTAAAAAAAAAAAAGAGAAAAAACTGCAAAAGTAGACAGAAATTTGAAAAATTTGTAGCGTAAATGAACCGGAGCATAGATTTGTATAGTATTAAGTTTAGTTTATTATATGGATTTAGCTAAAGCAAATCTTAATGTTACTAGCTAAGAAAATTTTTGTATAAGAAAATTCCAAAGTTAAATTCCCAATGTATTTAGACTATTTATTGTTCATTTATTAAAACTAAAATTCAAAAATTTCTTAAAAATGTCTACTAAACTTAAACATGTGCCTTAAGACATCTTTATTATATTTACTCTAAGAAATCTCACATTGTCTAATTAAAAAGAAAATCATTATCGTGTAAATTAAACAATGTGAATAGAATACATATAATGACTTAACTTACACAACACGGGTATAAGGGTATTTATGCTAATAGAGGAAGAAAAACCTTAGAAAAATAGGTAATGTAGGACTTTTACAATAGGTATCATAAACTAAAACTGAAACTATGTTATATAAATCTATGCTCCTGCAAACCATTAGAACTAATTTAAACTTAAAATTTGAGTTTTTTTTTAATTATTATTTATATGCGAAATTGATGAAATAACACAATAGGATTATTGAACCCATGAAGCCAACCGTACCAGAAAAAAGGTTGGTTGACGGTTGTCGTTGTCAAACTAAACTAGCTATTTCCTTTTAATTTACAAATGTCTCTGTTTTCTTATGATGTCACCATAATCTTGAAAAAAAAGCTATGATTTCAAAACGAACTGAATTTTCTTAATAATTTTTTTAAAAAAATGGAAGACCACGTTTGTTAGATTGGAAAAGAAGGCATACCTTCACATGATGTATAACCATCACCCTTATACTGGACACCTTTCACAACAGGGCACTCACAAACTCTTCCCCTAAAAGTATCCTGCCAACAAATCATGGTTTAAGCAGCACACACACACATGGGCAATGATATTTACATATAAATAATCTTTGAAGAAAAAGAAAAATGGTGGTTATGGATATTCCTTACTCTGCAAGCACTTATGTTGGCCCTCTCATCCTTCCAACATCCTCCATTTCTTTCAAGGCACTCATTAGTCTCAATATCTGATAAGCACATACAAACCAATATGACAAGTTTAGAAATCATACTTATGTTGATAAAATGGCGTGAAAACTTTTCATAACTCAAAAGTTTTACACCACCTCCACTTAAACAAACTGGAGGTTCAGTAGTCTCCTCGAATCCAGCACATACAGCTTTTAGAACAGCAGATCTCTCCAATTTTCCTGAAAATTATAGTCGACGATAGACCATACTTCACAATATGTGATTGAGAGTTAAGCAGAATGTCTGTTAAATAGGTATTTAAGTTACTAACCTCGATACTGGACATCGTTTATAACCAAAGTTGGCAAGATGGTGACATCGCCACGAGATCCATGCCCTATCTGAATTTCACAGATGAAAGAAAACTCCTCTAAATGTTATAGAATGAATGACCAAATCCATATATAAGGTTGTGTTATTTGATAGAAGATTTTAAGTTTTTACAAAGTTTTGAATTCAGATTTAAAGAGAAAGAAAAAAATGTGACCTGGCGTAGTTGCTCATTCTTTAGCACCTCATTCTCCACATCAGCTTCGGGGTCACCCATGCACTTTTTAATTTTCTCTATAGGCAAATCTGTTACATTCACACCATAATTTTAGTTATATACATTAATATTGATAAAAAATGTCATCTGCATACTAAAAACTAACAATAAAAATCACTTATCAAATTAACCACTATTTATTTGTATCTTGTTTCACATATTTTTTATGTGTATTTTAGATTCTAACACTTATAACTGATTTGGTAGTTTATTTTTAGTGTACAAGATTAGTGTTGATTATAAAAGGCAAAAGTAGTAAGCATTTACCTAATGATTTCATGACATCTTCAGCACATTGTTTGGTGTATTTTTTCTCCTTCATAGAACACCTGATATGGAAATCTGTTACATAATCCCACCAAACCCAAGAACGGTTACTCTCATTGGCAACTCTATGAACGCACAACTGCCTCAAGTTTTCATACACCACATCCTTCCCTTCATATCCTTCTCCAAAATCCTTCTCCGGATCCGGCGCACAATACCTTCCATGATTTATACACTGAGATTTGCACTGTCTGCTCTCTACAAACGGCTTGGGACAAAACCAGGTTATGTAGTGAGGAGTGAACAATGTGTAGCCTCCCCTCTCAAGAATCTGAGCATGTCCTTTGAAATTCTTGACGAAATTCATCTGCTCTTCGCAGCGAGCGCCGCACTCGTCGTTGCTGTTAGTCCATAGCTCATACTCCACTCTGTTGTCAGGGTGAGGCACTGATTCTCTCCAGTCAATTCTAAGCATCACTTCGTCTTTCTTGCTCAGTGCTTGCTTCAGCTCGTCGCCAAAGGATTTTTCGATCAGCGCCGAGGGGATCTGAATCTTCTCTATGTATCCATCTGCATCGTTGCTCTCTTCTGGAGAATCCATGGTTATTAGGGTCTCATCAATGCTGTCAGTTACTAACACTGCTGCTGCTCCAGCTATTTGAGCATGCCATACCTTCAACGCAAAGTAACACTCTGCCAGTGCCAAGTACAAATACATCATTCAAATAACTCTAAAGAGGTATTCCTCCGCAAGGAAGAGAATATAATACAAGAAGAGTTCTAGAGTGCTATTAAAATTTATTATTTTTTATTATTAGTTAGTTATTATTGTTTAAAAATATAAGATAAAATATGTTATTAAATTATTAATTAAAGGAATTAGACTAAAAAAATTGAATTGATGGCTAAGTAAGGTAAAAAACAATAAATTCTGATAGGTTGAAGCATTTCTTGTAATGTAATCCGGAAATGGGAGAGATTAATTAATGAATTGTGTATGAACAAGAAATAAATAGAAACAAAATTGAGGGCCAAAAGACAAAAAGGGAAATAGTATGAGACTTTAATTGTGGGACACACAATATTTTACGATAAACAAAAAAGAGAAAACATTAAAGCAACAGGGAAAAAAAAAGAAAATCGACAGATGCATAAATTATATCATCATCATTGATACAACAAATCACCAACGACTCTTATCTTTAGATATAACCAATCTCAGAAATCGTTAAAAGAAAACACAGGATCAGAGTTTCACATAAGAATGAAACTAGCATGTGGTGGATGAATGAAGTCAACGGTGATTATAAAAAAAGTCAACGAAAAGAATGAAAAAGAAGTAGTTACCTCCACGATCAAGGAGAAGAATAGTGGGGCGATAAGAGTGAATCTTGAAAGGCTTATCACCTTCAAAAGGCTTACAACCATGAGAGTCTTTGTCAGGGTAGTGTACGGATCCCACTATGAATCCTCCGTAGTTAGGAACACCGAAGTTTCCTATGGCGCCGTCGTGCTTGGCCTTCATGGTGTGCGGAGACAGCACCGTGATGCTGCTCTTCTCCACCACGAACCTGCCATCAACAACAAGAAGTAGGAAGAAGAAGGGAAGAAAGTGAGGAAGCACCATGGATGAAGAAAGTGGTGTTGTGTATGATAAAGAGAAGAGTTGAAGAATATATAAAAGAAGTAGTTGAATAAGGGTGGAGGTAGGTTTGTGTATCGTAATCGAAGGGTGTGACGTAAAGAGATGGTAAACGAAAGGTGAAAGGAAGAGAGTGGAGGTTCAGAGAACGAGCCAGGGGAACTACTATGCTCTTGTCTCATAGTCATAGGAGACACTGACCTATATATCTCAATTCTTGACCCAAATATTTTACAGACTCATTCCAGATTATATTACGAAAAAATGTCTGAAAAATTAAAAAAATAAAAACTCAAAAAACAGCCATATTTATTAATTTTTATTAGTATTTTTAGCCATTTCAGTATAATTTATTTCGTTCACTAATCTAACAACATATTTTTAACTTACATCTTTATATATTATTGACTAACTGTTGGATAAAAACAATATATTTTAATAACCTTTTAATATTTTTTAAAAAATTAATCTAAAATAATTTAAAATTACTTTTTATATTTTTAATTACTATTAGAATAAATAGATAATTTTATATGTAATAAATATAAAATTATAAATTTAGATATATAAATTTTAAAAATATTAAATTAAATAAGATAATTTTAAGTTATTATCTCTTTAATGTTATCGCCAATCACCATATTATTTATGCCAATACAACTCAATTATGAAAAATAGTCGTTTACAATGAGACAATCTATAATATCTAATTAGTGACTATTTATTATGGAAAAATAATTTTATATAAAGATAATAATTAAAAATTATTAAATAATTTAATATATTTAATTAAATTATTATATAATATTTTTTAGTATCTGATCTTAATTAGCATATTCCCATAAAAACATAAATTACTTATTTATACTTAGATGTATACATAAAACTTTCTTACCCTAATGGGGGATAAGAAAGAAAGGAAAAATAATTTTAATATATTAAAAATATAAATTATTTGTTTAGATAATTATCTACTTTTATATATGTGTGCACGCGCGCAAAAAATAATTATATATTTACGAAAATTTTTACATCATGATACGCTTTTTTAAATTATTTTCTTGAGGAAAAATGTGCTTTTTTTTTAATTCGGGTTCTTATGGTATACGTGAACTCATGATCTATGATTATTTAATAATCTATTAATATATGAACATGTTAACTATATAAAAATGCAAACCTATGTAATTTTTTATTTTATTTAATATACTCTTCATTATTAGAAGGTCTACTAAATTTAAAATGATTTCAAAGAATGACAAATATTGAATGATAATATTAGTACAATTAAAATTAGAAATTAAATTGGTATCCGCCACCAAAAAAAGTAAAAGAAAGACAAAGTAATTCTTGCCGATCAATTCATATCTTCATTAGTTTGAGCATTAACACATGTTTTCTGCGGTATTAAAAAAATAAAAAAAATAAAAAAATAACTTTCAAATTGACTTGGTCTATTTTGATTCTTGACAATGAAGCATAACAAATATTTCCAAAATAGCAATAACACATGCTAAACAAAATGAAAAATGTTAGGTTAACATTAGTTAATTTTTTTTAAAAAATTTTTTCTACTAAATAATATTATCTTCGTAGCATTTTATTTAATTAAAAAAACTACACAACAATTTTATGATGTTTTTTTTTTATTAAGTTCCCTAGAAAAATAAGGAGGAAAGTTTAGAAAATTGCTAATTAAAGGATATTCCTATTTCCTCCATAGTGGCTAGTCAATGTTCAAGAATACAGAAGATTCTTATAGTTTGGGGGTTTGCTTTTAAATTTAAAGGGTTTACCTGAGGAGAGAGTCTTCTGAAAAATGAAGTCAATATAGAAATTAGAAAACGATGATGTTGATTGGTTAAAGGCCTCGCCTTGCAAGGCACGTTGAGTGCTTTAGGGTTATGTTAATGACTTAATATGCGTAAGCTACCACTCGAAAGTATAATTATAATCTTTAAATTTATGTAAACTAATTAAATTCATTAAGCTTTTTTCTTTTCTTTTAAGGAGTTTCTTTGAAGTTAAATTCACTAAGCTTACATACAGTGATATGGATACAATGTTAAAAGTTAATGAGTATGTATAATTCAGTCATGCCACATATTTATATAATTTTTTATTTAAACCCATCTAAGGTGATCTAATACCAAAAAAATTCAATCTTATTAGATGAAATGTGACTTTCACGCGCCCAAACACATGAAACGTTAACATATTCATTCGCGCCTTGAATATGAAACAACGTTCTTTCTTTAATATTGAAACCATTACTGGAGAAGTTCGAATCTCTCTCAAAATCTCTCAAATTTCACTCGTGTTTTCTGCGAAAACTGTTACTAGAGAAGAATCGCAAGAAGATTTCGAAAGAAAGAAAAAAAAAACGAACGAAAACAAGAAAAGATACTGCGAAAGGTATGAAAAAAATTACTGTTCATT